>NW_007731867.1:95756-129925 GCF_000696425.1 Galeopterus variegatus
GCTCAGCCAGTGAGCGGCTGGTCTGTATGTGGGATCCAAACCCTCGGCAGGAGCGCTGCCGTGCTCCCAAGCGGCACACTGTAGCAGTGAGCTACCGGGCCGGTCCTTAGCAAGCAATTTCTAAACCTGGCTCTGAGACCATTGCCTGCAGCACTTCTTTGAACTGCAGATTTCCGGACTCCAGCTCCAAAGATTCTGATCCAACAGGTGTGGGGTGTGCCCAGGAATCTATATGTCTATCAGGTGTTCCTGGGACCATGTATGGAAATACTCAGGGGATCCAAGGACCAGTGTATGGAAATACCCACTCTCCATATATCATCATCAGTCATTGAGAATTGGTTGTACCTCAGATGAGGAGCCAGGGTAACACCCAACGTGTTCCCAGGTGCCCACACTGATATGCCACTATGTCATGAGACACGTGAATCTGAGCTCTGCCTCCCAGCCAGCTCCACGCTGTCCTTTTAGCACGTAGGCACTTCACACCAATTCAACTCAGCAAGTGTTTATTGGACACCTACAATCAGCAAGGCACAGTACCAGGTGCCGTGGGGCACAAAGACAAGGCTAGTCTCACCCCTAAGAGGTTTAAAGTCTAGTGGGGAGAGAGACACTCCCAGGTAACAAAAATACAAGGCAGAATGAGGTGAGCTCTATGACAAACGCAAAAACAGTGGGAGAGCAGGAAGCAGGGAAAGGTCAAATATGAGGGTACTTCAAAAAGTTCACGGAAAAAGAGATTAAAAGATAATATGAATCTTTCCATGAACTTTTTGAAGTACCCCTGTATAGCCTGGCAGATCAGATGCTTAACACAGGGAGTGGTGTTTCAGCCGGTCCCTAGGACATGGGTAGGATTCACACGGGTGGAAGTGGAAACAGAAGGACACTTCAGGCACAGGTGGAGGTATAGAGGTGGGACAGTGCGATGAATGTTCAGAGAACAGAGAGATGTCTGCCTTGACTGAAACATAGGATGCTACAGGGAAAACAGAGGGAGCTAAAGCTGGAGAAGCGGTTTGAGGCCAGATGGATTTCCTTATGGTAAAGAGTTTGGTTTTATTCTGTAGGCAATGGTGAGCCATTGAAGGTTTCAGAGCAAGGGAGTGACATGATCTCGTTTGCTCAATTCCAAGGACACTGCTGTGAGTAATACATAGTTAGCTTTATCATTTGTGTTAATCTTACTCTATGGACTCACACCCTTTCTTGGTCTCAAAGCAAAAGCCAACCTGGGCCCTGTGGCCACACCTACTTTCCAAGACTGTACAAAGCTAGAAGCAATGGCCTTAGCTAGGTAACCTTTGAGCTCACGTAACAGATTTGCACCACCTCCATAGAAGAGGGAGCGAAGCTTTCCAGAACCATTTCCGAGTAGGGGTAGGGCACAAGGAAGGTACTCAATGAACTATCACCTAAGCATGGCAAGGATAAGCTGCAGAGGAAATAGGAGTGCAAAAGAGGATGCTGGAGAGATGCCAGGGACGTAATTAGCATCATCCAAGAGACACCATCTCCCAGCAGGACTTCTGCTTGACACACCCTGCCCTCTAGCCCCTGGGAGGGAGACCCTGCAGTCTGACTCACTGGAATCAGTAGATGGGGTTTCTAAGCACTCTACACACAGAAGGTTCTCTGCTGGTGGAGGAGCCTCAGACCCTGCCTAACTCTCCAGTGAGGAAGGAGAATGGTGCCCACCCCCACCTGGACCACCCCAGCCCGAGAAGGGATGCGAGGCCACCGCTGTCCAGGTGGACACAGCAATGCTGGTCAGCGATGGCTCCCCCAGAACCTCCACACCAGCCGAAGCAGGGGCTTGGGTGCAGAGCACAGAGGGGGGTGAAGTCACAGCTGGGTTCCCAAGGAGAAATGCTCCTGGGGTGCTGGCATGCACCTCTGGGCCTGGTCCGGCGGGGCCCCCGCCACCGTTGCTGATGGTCCACAGACACGGATAGGGGCTGCAGAGACAGAGAGAGAGAAAGGGGATGTTTGATGACACTATGAAGGAGTGCCACCTGACAAGCACGTACACAGTGCCGAGAAGGGTCTGGAGAGGGCTCTGACGACAGCTTCATTCCTATCTTGACACAGATTGGCCCTGTTTCTGCAGAAAAGCTAAGAGGAGCAATGGGGTACAGTTGAATGAGGATAAGATTGGGTGTCCTGAGACCCGGATTCTGGTGCTGGCCCCACCAGTAACAAGTTATTTGATTTTGAACACAGCACCCCATTTATCTGGGCCTTCTTTGCAGCTTATGTAAAATGGGAGGACAGTGAAAGGAAGATACCAGAACTGTATGATCTGTGAGTATCATCTCTCACTAGCCAGGCTACACTGTGTAGCCTGTGGTGTAATAACCAGGCTACACTGCTGTCAGAAGACCTGGGTTTGAATCCCGGCTTTATCGCTTATTAGCTCTGTGACCTCCACAAAGTACTTCCCATCTCTGACTCTCAGCTAACTCATTTTCAATATTTGGAGTGATAATTTTACATACCTTCCAGAGATTGTTTTGAGGATTAAATAAGAAAGAAGACCTGGGTTTGAATCCTGGCTTTATCGCTTATTAGCTCTGTGACCTCCACAAAGTACTTCCCATCTCTGACTCTCAGCTAACTCATCTTCAATATTTGGAGTGATAATTTTACATACCTTCCAGAGATTGTTTTGAGGATTAAATAAGAAGATGAGTACATGGCACTCAGTAAATGGTGGTGGTTTTAAATAATTCTTCCATTCCTGGTCTCCACCTGTCAGCTCTGGTCCCTGACAGAAAGGCTGGGGAGCTGGACCACTTTCCTTGCCTTCTCTAGTTCTATAGCACTGGTTTGCAAACTTGGTTGCATACTGGGATCACTTAGTGAGTTTTAAAAAATGATACCGATGCGTGGGTCCCATACCCCAGAGATTCTGATTTAAGTGGTCCGGCATGCAGCCGGGGTATCAGGATTTTTTAAAGCTTCTCAGTTTATTGTAATGTGCAGCACATTTGCACCTTCATATAGAAGTTGGGTTCATATGGTTGCAATTAGAACTGGAATAAGCAACAATGTTTTGAGCCTTTAGTAGCACTATGTTCTGAGTTTTGAGTTTCTGCATTGACTGATACTGCATTGCTTAATAACTGGCTCATTATCCAATGATGGTACTGAAACCATTTGTTTTTCTGTAACAAAATCTTTATGGAGTCAGGAGTGGGTTAACCATGCCAACAAGGAAGCCAGGGGTAGCAATACCACCCTCAAGCCTGTGCCATATTTCAGATACTTGGACCACATGAAACCTGCAGAAGCCCATCCTGTGGGCTCTCTCTGAACCAGCTCAGCTTGCCAGGATTCTGGTCCCGATCTTCAGAAGAGGCTCTTCTGCAATTACCCTTAGAGACCCTTTCTGATGCCTCCTGGGCTGGTGAGAAAACCATGGGCTCAGAGTTACACTACTACTGCATGATCTTCAGGAAATTTGTAACGCCTCTGAGCTTTAGTTTCTTCATCAGTAAAATAGGAATTTTAATACATGCCTTGCAGATGTCTTTGAGTACTATGGATGACTTACATAAAGTAATAGCACAGAACTTGGCACATGACTATTTAATATCTTCAGGGACCTTCATCTTCACTCTCTTTCTCACTTCCCACCACCACCAAATCAATGTTTTTCCCTTGGATCCTTCAGGGCAGCACCGTCCAACAGAAATAAAATGTGAGCCACAAATCCCAGCCATGTGCGTAAGTTTAAATTTTGAAGTAGCCACACTGAGAAAAATTAAAAAATGAACTTATTGTTAATAATATTTTAAGTAGCTGAAAATATTCAGAATATTATCATTTCAACATGCATTTGATGTAAAAAACAAAAAAGCATTACTGAGAGTTTTTTTCTTTGTTTAATACTAAGCCTTCAAAATCCTGTGTGTATATTATACTTAAAATACATCTCGACTTGGACTTAGCTGCATTTCAGTGTTCAATAGCCATGGGTGACTAGTGGCTGCTGCATTGGACAGCACAGCTGCTGCGTTGGACAGCACAGCTCTAGAATCTTCACAGTAACATCAGCGGCACCTGGGAACTTGTTAGAAATGCAGAATCTCAGGCCCCAACCCAGACCTACCAAGCAGATTCTGCATTTTAACAGCATCCCCAGGGGATTCTAATACATACTAAAGTGTGAAAAGCACTGCTGTAGACCAAAGGCCATCGCATTCTCCTAACTTTTTCTAGACGTACATATCACAAGGTTTCTGATGTCTCCCCAAGTCCTATGTTTTAATTTTGAATCCCTTTTGGACTCTCTCAAAATTCTGCCTATCCATAACAAATGCAATAGCTGACATTTACACAGAATACTGCTGCTTTTAATGCATTTTAATGCATTTTCACATTTTGATGCTCACTGTAACTCTACACAGTAGCTCATATTATTTCCGTGTTATAGATAAGAAAGCTGAAGCTCAGTAAGGTTAAGAAAATTGCCCAAAGTCACAGTCAAGAGAGATAGAACTAGGACTCAAACCCACATCGGTCAGACTCCAAGGTGCCTTCTCTTTCCACTCCACCACACTGATTGCCAGAAGTCATAACTGAATGCAGGTCTCCGGTGTGAGAATTATACCAGGGCCTTACATGCCACACTTTGCCCTGTTACCAGGGTCATGAGCCAGGCACCTGCAACCTGTTCCCCTTTTAGGATGGGTGGCTTATAAGCATATGGACAGTCAAGGGTCTTGATTTCTTAGTGTATATCGACACTTTCCCCCTTCAGTTACCCTACAGTCAGTATCTATTTGCTACCACCACAGTTTAAAGTATTTCTGACTGGCTCAAGACAAATGACCCCAGGCCATAATGTCTTTTCTCTTTTAAATACAAAATGCCAAAGCTACAAACAAAGGAGTGTATGACTGAACAGGTGCTTTCCCACCACCCCTTCTCCAGTTACAAAAAGTCCATCATGTTGTCACCTTTACTTCCTAGCAGCTCAGAAACCAGGACAATAGCTTAGACTATGCCACACGAGAAAAAGAATGGGCCCAGTGCTAAGTAAACCCCCGAGACCACAATGAGCAAGTTGCTGGTGTTGGTCTTACCCAGGCCCTGGATTGATCGGTCCATTGGTGTGGGGTACAGACAGGATGCTGGCATGGGGTGTGGAGGATAGGGACGTCCAGCTGTCAGGTCCCGACAAAACTTGCAGATTATTGCTTGCGCTTTCTATCAAATTCACTTTGGGGAAATAAGAACAATTCAATTGACAGAGCGTGCAGAACACATAAAGACGGTGACCAGTGATGTTATCCCAGGGCAAAATCTAGCCATGGCTTGTGCTACAGCTGCCAATAGTTTGTTAATAGTTGCTGAGGGAAACAGAAAAGACCAAGGAACTTAGGTCTATTGAATATCAACCCCACGCCAGGTGCTGTTCATAGTTTAATCTTCATGACAACTTCCCATCTCCATTTTATAGACTGGGCTCAGAGAGGTAGGACAGTCTGCCCTCTGTGACACAGCTCTGTCAACTGATTTCACCATGTTCACTCCCCTCTAAGAACAGACCAGAGCAGCATCCCCACGAGCTAAGCCTATGGACCACCAGTGCCCCAGATGACATTTCTGAGGTCCAGGACTTTATTCTTCTCAGCAATCCCCAAGTAGACTTAAATATCTCAAGAATAGTGTCTTCTCACAGAAAGAAAAAAGCTGTTTGGTCTCACTATTATGTGGAATCTGAGAAAGTTGAATACATAGAAGCAGAGAGTAGAACAGTGGTTACAGGGGTGGGGAGGTAAGAAAATAAGGAGATGTTCATCAAAGGCTACAAAGTTGCATTTATACAGTAAGAGTAATCTAGAGATCTAACATACAGCATGAGGACTGTAGTTTAAAAAATCCTGTATTGCATACTGGGAATTAGCTAAGAGAGCAGATTTTAGGTACTTTCACCATAAAATAAAAAAGAAAAGGTAACTGTGTGGTGGAGATGGATATGTTAATTTACTTGACTATAGTAATTATTTCACTATGTTTGTATATATATCAAAACATCATGTTGTACACCTTAAATATATTCATATACAATTTTTAGGGGGGGGGAAGAATAGTGTCTTCTACTTCTTTGAATCTTTTTTGCATAAATAGTGTATATATAAGAGAAAGGAAGAGGAAAAGAGGAAGGCAGGAGGGAAGGGAAAAGGAGAGAGAGGAGGAAGATTCCAGTATATATCCCTAGTGCTACGGTTTTCTTGTCCCCCAAAGTTCATGTGTTGGAAACTTAATCCTCAATGCAATAGCGTTAAGAGGTGTGACATTTAAGAGGTGATTAGGCCATGAGGACTCTGCCCTAATGAATGGACTAAGGCCATTATTGCAGGAGTGGGTTTCTTATAAAAAGGTGAGTTTGTCCCCCTTCTCTCTCTCTCTCTCTCTGCCCCCTCCTTCCTTCCCGGTCTGCTCTCTCTTACCCATGTGATGCCTTCTGCCATGTTAGGATGCAGCAAGAAGGCCGTCACCAGATACTGGCACCTTGACCTTGGACTTCCCAGCCTCCAAAACTGTGAAGAAATAAATTTCTGTTCTTTATAAATTACCCAGTCTCAGGTATTCTGTTGTGGCAGCACAAATCAGACTACAACACCTGGCCATGTCACTCATTTTCATGATCTGTCCCTTGCGACCTCTTCAGCCTTAGCACTTGCATCTTCCATCTGTCCCCCATCCCTCTACACCCTGTTCCAAGTCTGCTCCCCGGGCGACCTGGCTCTTTCGTGTCTTTGCTCTCTACTTGGAATGCCCTATACCTCTGCCTGTGTTACATGTCATTCATCCCCGCTCCTCCCCCATCCACTCCTACCTCTCTCTTTTTCTATTTATCTTTCAAGGCTCAATTTAAATGTTAACCCCTCTGGGCAGAACTTTGCTGCCCTACCAGGCAGATCTAGCTGTTCTTTTTCCTTAATTCCCATGGCACTTTGGCTTGTGTGTTTTATAGAATGTTTCTCAAATTTTAATGTGCACATGAATCACCTGGGGATCTTGTTAAAATGCACTCTGTCTGACTCAGGAGTAGAACCTAGGAGTCTATATTTCTAACAAGTTCCCAGGTGATGCTGCAGGTCTGAGGACCACATCAGAGCACTCACTACATTGTATTATGATTATTTAGGTATTTGTTAAGCTCTGAGCTCCTCCAGGGAAGAAGCTGAGTCTTAACCACCTACCTATCCCTACTACCTTGAAGAACCTGGGGCACAGGTTCTTCACAGAAGATGTGATTTGTGTGCCGACCACAGGAAGGAACCAAAAGGTAGAGGGGTCACTGCTCCAGGTTGTCAGAAGATGTGATTTGTGTGCCGACCACAGGAAGGAACCAAAAGGTAGAGGGGTCACTGCTCGATTTCTGATATCACTAACCTACATATTCTCCCCTCCTGCCAGCAGCTGTTGAGTTGCCAAAAGTAGCAGGCTATGGGGCACAGGGATAGGTAGGTGGTGACCAGGAAAGCCTCTGCAAATGCAGAGCTCAGGGTGTCACTGAGGAAGAAAGGAGGCTGGAATCTAAACACTGTCCACCATCTCTCATGCCATGAACTTTACTTATTTGTTTTATTCCAGGTCAGTCTCTGCATATTAGAACAGAATCTCCACCAGGGCGGGGGATTTGTTCATTTTGTTCATGTGTCTGAAACAAGCCTGGCACACAGTCAGCCCTCAAGAAATATTTGTTACATGAAGAATTGAATGAAAAAATAACCTTTGTTTTCATTTCTCCCTTCTTTCTCCAAATCTAATAACCAGGCGAGGTCTAGGCACATACAGGCCAAGGTAGACGGTTCTCTCTCCAATGAGAAAAAAGCACACAAGCAATAGCATCAACTCAAAAACATAATCAGACTGCCAAAATCATTAAGGGGGGGCGTTGCATGCCTCCAACTGAATCAAACTGAGACCTGAACATACAGAGATCCAGCTCCCCAGAGACCTTCCTAATAATTCTCCAAAACCATTTCCAGTATTCCCTGCATGAGCCATAAATGCCACTGTGGAAAAGTGCCAGGCAAAGGCATGAACTGAGAGTCGACCTGACTTGGCTTTTGGAGATCAGCCGAAAACTGCTCATTGCACCAGCGCCCTGGGATGAGGCCTCTCACACCGTTAGGAACCAGGAGACTGAGTGTTTTATTAAATAATTACAAAACATAAGTACTGTTACTACTAGGTCATCAAATATTAGTATATAAAATAAAAATAAAATAAAACATAAAAATAGTAATATGCAATAGTATTATATATGTGTAATAGATGAAAAGGATTCCATCCTCAGATACTTCTTCTTACTACCTGTTTATCCATTTCTCCCCCTCCTCCCCCGCCAGTCCACACCCCAAGGGTTTAATCAGCAGAAGCACACACCTGAGGGAGAATGGTTTCTGTGCATGTAGGCAGAAGGGTAGGGAGCCTGCCGGTGTCCTCGGAGGCCAGAATAGTGCTCACAGCCATGGTGGGTGTGGGGAGCAGGCAGAGGCAGAGGAGCTGCATATTGGTAATTGGTGTTTCCTGCTGTGCACACTCCATCTGGATTGGAAAAGATCCAGCCTCCCACTAGAATACACAAGAGGAAGGCACAGAGACTGAGTCTGTGAACTTCCACACCAACAATCAGGTGACCAGCTGCTTTACACAGCTATGGTTTTTGTGAATGACACAGCCACCTGCCCATGTGGAGATGCCACCACCTCTGCTGCAACCCCACCTCCACCCCCCATCCCATGAGCGGGTAACTTGGCTTCTTCGGAGATGGATGACAGGTCCTATCAAAATGTGGGAAAGCTCTTAAGGAGCACTGGAATATAGCTATACAAAATACAACCTGAATGAAGTTCATAGAAATGCAAAAGTTAAGTTGCTTCTAACGTAAGTTTATGAAAATAAAAGTCAGGAGGCATTTGATGTATATGTAACTCACTGACATACAGTTTCTAGGGAAAGCTTAATGTGGTTACATGGAAAAAGTGAAGGCGTCTGTATTTTTGCCCAGTGGGAAGGTGGCTTCGGTTCTCTCTCCAAGCAAGAGGAAACACAAGAGAGGGAAAAAAAGAGGGAAAGAGGGAAAAGAGAGGGAACTGGCCTAGCACTCCCTGACAGCAAGCATTCTGCAGAATATTTTGGAAGGCTGCAAAATATTTCATAGAAATTGGCTAGTGAGGATTCTAAACAGAAGACTCTATTTAAATGAGTTCAGGGGCAAAGACTGAGACTTAGTAACTCAGGCCCTGAAACAAGAAGCATGTCCTTCCCCAGAGCAGATCTCAGCTGAGAGATCCACAGATGGGGATTCAGCCAGCACCAGCGCTGTTCCTTAAGAACACTGACTCAGGATTGTCACCTGGGCTTTGGCAATGAGGAAACAGAGCTCGGTATTAGAGCCCACTGTCTTCATTTAATACTTTTTAAGTATAAGTAAACAAGTTGTACAGAGTTCATACCACGAAGTGTGGGTTCAATCATTCCCAACAAATCCTTTTGTCATCTTCATTTTCCCATTGCTGTATAAATCTATGGCCCAACGGGTCCCTACCTGACTAACAGAATCAAGATTCAGGTGTCCAGTGGGTAAAACCAGGCAAGTGGCCCCCAGGACCACTTAGTTTGCCACATGTAATGTACAAACATCAAAGTTTGCCAGGAAGGTTGGAACATGTGACTTTGAAATGGTGTGGTTCTGCATGTGGCCCTAACCTACACAAAAAGGCTTTTTATTCCAGGTCACTTTTAAAAGTGCCCTCTGAGAGCTGCTTCTCTCTATGGGGCTATCCTACTACTCCTAGCATGGAAGACGCATTAAGGTTTAGGGAAAGGAGGGAATAAAGAATTTCAAAGCTGGAAAGCTGTAGAAGGGATCTTATAATGCAAATTAGAGAATGTCTCAGACACCAGGGTCAACTTTTCTACTCTGAGGTCACTGACCTTGGGTTACTGTCGCAGCTTCAGAGGACTCCCTCTACCACATTAGTACATAGAGAGGGTGGCACCCTGTTGGGAACATCACACACTACCTTTGGAATCCCAGGTGTACTATTCCAACTCTCCCTACAGCCTTCAAGTCAACAAATGCAGACCCTTCCTCCTCCATGAGGCCACAGCCTGCCTGAGGCATTACAATGGTGACCACCTCCAAAATTAGCAATTACTAAGAACAGGGGAAATCAGAACAGAGAGAAGAGCAGAGAGTGTGAAGGTAGGATATAAGCCCAGAATGCCCTGCCGAGAGCTCTTAGTCTCACTGACATGAAAAGAAGAGTCTAAAAAATTCATCATTTCCATTCTTATCTCCTGCCTAAGATTTGGTGAAGCCCCTTGAGCCTCGGAACACTGGTTCTCTGGGAATTCTGTAAAGTTCATAAATCTGTCTTGAGTGGAAGAAATAACCTATTTGGTCTTGATCTGGAATAGGCCTTAAGCTGTCAGGACAGGTAAAAAGCCTGAGTGTGGAGGGAGATCGTGCCTCGTAAAGCCCCACGCACCTCCCACCTGGTGTTCTCCCAACTCACAGTGAGAATAGGCCACGTGCTGGCTCTCGGAGACAGCCTCTGGACCATCTTTTAGGTGATTTCTGAAAGAGTAACAAAAGTACACCATGGCTGTCCAGCTTATTATACAAGTCCAGCATAAAGCATACCTCAAATCTCTTTGAAGGGCAATCAATTTCTTGGAATAAGAAAGCCGAACACCTCTTTTCTCAAAGCTGCTATCCTTCCCCCATTCTCCTCCCTCCAGGGCACTCTATCTGCTTGCACAATTGCTCTTGGAGTTGCAATTTTACTGTTACCCCTGCTTGCCATATTTACAGCTATCCCTGTTTAGTTTGAGCTTACCAATTTGTAGCTATTGCTCCTGCCTGACAAAATTCAAGCAATAATAACAGCTAAAATTTAAATAACAGATAGCATCTCAGGGCACAATTACATAGGCGATATGCTAAATCCACCAACAACCCTGTGAGGGAAATATTACTAAACTTTTCTGATTTAGCAGATTAGAAAAGTGGATCTCAGGGAGGTAAAACTGACTTATACACTCTATCTGCTTGCACAATTGCTCTTGGAGTTGCAATTTTACTGTTACCCCTGTTTACCATATTTACAGCTATCCCTGTTTAGTTTGAGCTTACCTATTTGTAGCTATTGCTCCTGCCTGACAAAATTCAAGCAATAATAACAGCTAAAATTTAAATAACAGCATCTCAGGGCACAATTACATAGGCGATATGCTAGATCCACCAACAACCCTGTGAGGGAAATATTACTAAACTTTTCTGATTTAGCAGATTAGAAAAGTGGATCTCAGGGAGGTAAAACTGACTTATGCAAGATCAAACAGCCAGGAAATAACAGAGCTAGGACTTAAAGTCAGGATCTCTTACTCAAAGTCCTAAATTCTTTTTGTTATATCACAGTATACAGACAGAATATAGAATCTGTCATCTCACATACCAGTCTGCCCTTTAGATCTTTTGTTAACTGATAAAGTTAAGTATGTCTTGTACATCATCAAATTTAATCAAATATTGAACAGGACAGTTTCCTGTGACACATCGTTATAAACATCTGTCCATTAATCTAGCGCCTTTATGGTGAAAAGGAAAGATTAGACAGTTACAAAACTTGTCAAAAAGATTTGAAACTCAGGCAATAAAACCTGAACACTTCAAAGGTATTCATACTTATACTCTAGGACTTATTATAAAAGTCAGCAATAAGCACCATTATCTTCTTTGTCCTAAGATTGAAAGGAAAGATACAGAGAGGGCAAGTCACCAGCCCAAAGTGTCAGAATCATAGTTCACACCCCAGAAGTCTCTGTCTTCTCTTCTTCTCTCACCTGAGAAATATGAACCTCCCTCCTTTACTCACCTTTCCTAGGCCAAGTGTAGTTTGCAAAAAAAAAGGCTACAACTTATTAAAACCATGCTGCTCAGAGGTAATTGGGAGAAGGGCAGATTATAAGTCTAAATCAATTTTTTAAAAATACGATTGTGCTACTTTCAAGAATCTATAGTAAAACAGAGCTGACAAAACATTGCCAGCTAACGGTCCTCCTGGACCCCTGTAATAAGGAACAAATAATTATGATTTTTTTGAATTTTGTTGATTTTGTTGACTATTGAATTGAATACTGAAAGCATATTTCTATCAAAGGTAATACAAGTACTACTAGTTTAGTTACTTTTGAAATGATTATAAATTTCACATTTGCATAAGTCAATTCACAGGATTTTACTGAAATGTCTCTACTCACCGTTCCTTGGCATCCAAGAAGGCTTTGGCAAACGGGTTGTACTTGATTTTGAGAGCTGTTATCTTGCATTTACAAAGACAAGAAGTGTTAGTGGAAGTGGAACACGCGTGGGCAGACAGAGCCCTTTGTCTTCACCTGTGAATTTCTGAAAAATCAGTATAATTCTCTGTCTCTTTTTTTCTCCCTCTCCATGTTTCTTTGCTCACTCCTGCACTAATCACAATTGCACCATCTCTGGCAAAGGACATTTTATCATGGCATGCAGTGAAAATGAAAAATGCTGCATAAAGTGAGAAAAGAAAGGGCAAAGCATTGGAAGTGAGCAAAGCCGGGTGTGCTAAACTTAGTTCTCATCTTTTATTCATTCATTCGTCTTTTTTTTCAGCTATCACTGAGCACCTACCCACGTCAGTTACATTTCTAGTGACGTGGGACAGCCGGGTGTGCTAAACTTAGTTCTCATCTTTTATTCATTCATTCATCTTTTTTTTTCAGCTATCACTGAGCACCTACCCACGTCAGTTACATTTCTAGTGACGTGGGACACTGTGAAGAGTAGGACGAGTGTGATCCGCCTGTCTTAAAGAGTACGGTCTAGCATCAGTTTCCTCATTCTTAAATAATCACTTACCCACTGGGCCATGTTAATGCAAAAACAAACTATCCTCCCATCCACTGTCACTGTCTTTATCCCCCTTATCCTCACCTGCTTCATGTCTCATCAGAGCCACCTGACATAGAGATAGAGCGAGAAAGACAGACATAGATAGATAAACATTTGTTTTTCATCTGTCCCCACTGGGATGTAAGTGCTTTGAGGACAGGGTACTCATCTGTTTTATTCATTGCAGAATCCCATTGTCTAGAACAATATCCAGCATGTAGTAATACCCAATAAATATTTGTTGAATAAATAAATATTGAAAAGAATATTTATGTCACTGAGGGCCTGAGCCTGCTGCTCTCTGGTGGAAGAAAGAAAAGTAAAACAAAAACCCAACTCTTTCTGGCCCAGAACCTGTGGGAAGAAGTCAGGAGAAAGAGGGAGGATAGGTGTGGAGTCAGGTGAGTACAACCTGGTCTTTCCCCGGGTTTAAACCTTTATAAATGAAGCTAGAGGTGGGCGCAAGGGAGATTTTGGCCTTCCTCACCCCACCTCCCTCTGGGTGCTTCTACATCGATGTGGCAGGGAAGCAATGCTGGCAGAGGGAGGGTCTGGGCTTGATTGCCGTGGGGCATGTTCAAGACCCAGTAGGAGCCAAGTCAGGCTGGGGAGCTCACTGGATGGGTCGGCACAGCCAGGTGTGGTTTAGAGAGAGCTGTCCAGCACCTGCAGCCAGAAAAATCTTCTGAGCATTTACCAAGCTGGCAGCCAAATGACAAGTTCCATCTGCCACCGACTAAGAGAGCAAGCAGCACACTAGTGGGCAGGGGGCATTGCCTGGGACCAGAGGAGGCGGGGACATGGTCTCCAACTCCTCCCCACTCCCCAGAGTAGCAGAGGCCATGCCCTCCCCTCACAAACCCAGACTCCATGCCAGGGAGAGAAGCAGGGGGGGAGAGCTATCTGAGAAACGGGGCAAGTTTATCCCAGAAAGACTGATCACCACCTGGGGGAACTGTTTAAATGATCAGATAGTTCATTTCTGTTCCCACTGGTCTGATGCAGGTGCTCTGCCAAGAAGCCGGATTACTGACAGAAAATAAATTACAGTTTCTCTGCACATCCGTGATATGAATTAAATCTGCGATGTAATCTCACCTGCAGGCACTAACACAGTAGTTTCCAAACCTGGATGATCACTAGACTCCTCTAGGGAGGCTTTATGTACTAAAGATTCTGGGCACCATTCTTTAAGATTCTGACTCAGTTGGCTGGGTGGCAGCCCAAAATCCATCTTTTAAAGCTTCCAAATCAAGAAATACAGAGTAAAGGGACAACAAGGGCCGGCCCCGTGGCACACTCGGGAGAGTGCAGTGCTGGGAGCGCAGTGGCGCTCCCGCCGCGGGTTCGGATCCCATATAGGAATGGCCGGTGCGCTCACTGGCTGGGCATGGTGTGGGCGACACCACACCAAGGGTTGCAATCCCCTTACCGGTCACAAAAAAAGACCAAAAAAAAAAAAAAAAAGGGACAACAAGACATCATTTTTTTTTAAACTATCAGATTGTCAAAGATGAAAAAGGTTGATGATAGCCAGTGTGGATAATGGTGTGGGGACTGTCAATGAAGATGCCCTTTCAGAAAGTCACTTCGGCAAGGCCTATCAAAATTCTAAACATACATTCCCCTTGACAGAACAGCTCCGTTTCTAGGTATTTACCCATGCAAGCCGCCAATGACAGATCACCAGGATATTCACTGCAGCATTGTTTATAATAGAACATAAAACAGCTGGAAGCAACCTTAATGTCTGTTGGTGGGGAGCCAATTACATGAAATACGGTATATCCATACCATTAAATACTCCATAGGCATACGGAAAAGGAGATATGCCTGAATACAATTACATAGAAAGGTATCCGTAATACACTGTCAAATTGAAAAAAAATTGCAGATTAATATACACAATATGAGCCAATTTATATGGGTAAATCTATATTCACATATATATTTATATATATGCAGAAAATGTGTGGGAAAAAACTCACTCTAAGCTCTTATTTGTAGTGTCCACAGGGAGTGGGATTCCAAGGCAAAAGAAAAACAGTACATTTTTACCTTTTAGTTTTTATTTTTATTTTACATACTCCTGGACTATTAGTTTATTATGGATTTTTTTAAATAAATACATATTACCTTTTAAATTTCTTTTAAAGTTTAATCAAAAAGAATCCTGAGGGCCGGCCCGGTGGTGCACTGGAGAGTGCGCCGCTTGTGAGCGCAGCGGTGCTCCCGCCGAGGGTTCAGATCCCATGTGGAGACCAGTTCCCGCTCACTGGCTGAGCGCGGTGCGGGCGCAACACCGAGGGTTGCGATCCCGTTGCCAGTCAGTAAAAAAGACAAAAAGGAAAAAAAAAAATCCTGAGCTGGCTGTTTAGCTGAGTTGGTTAGAGAGTGGTGCTGATAACACCAAGGTCCAGGGTTCAATTCCTGTACTGGCCAGGCAGACACACAAAAAAAGAGAATCCAACCCTCTCCAGGGCTTCTGATGATCAGCAGGTATGGGAACCCCCAGAATATGTGAATGCACCTAAATCAGCTCACAGAGAGGCCGGATTCTGACTACAAACTCTGACACCCTGAGTGGCCCAGATTACTGGGCAGCAAAAGACCTCACTGTGCTCAGATATTAAAAATGAACAAGCAGGACAGACACCATAATAAAACCCAAAGCGGGGTACACATTTGGGTCAACTCCCACAGACTTCCCACTAGAACAAGATAGAGTAGTCCCCAGCAGCCCCTGCCCAGCAGTACCCACCCTGGACACACCAAGCTCTCTGCAAACCAAGGGCACGTCAGAGCCCCAAAACAAAGACTCCTGAGTCCCCACAGATGCACAACTGTGCTTTACTGGCACCAGGAGAGACACTCTGGTGGGCCTTTAGCAAACAGTCACGAGGGAGAGGCGAGCAGCTGCCCCATCATTAAACCTCATCTCTGCTGAGTATATCTGAACCCTGCAAAACCTACCTTCACCCAAGCTTAGTCCCGGCAATCAGAGGAACACCCTCCCTGTCTTGTCATGCTCTCCCAGGTGACATTTACACACACACACTTACCTCCTCATTCTGATAGGCAGTCACAGCTATAAACTGGGTTTCAGGGAAGATAGAGTAGTCCCCAGCAGCCCCTGCCCAGCAGTACCCACCCTGGACACACCAAGCTCTCTGCAAGCCAAGGGCACGTCAGAGCCCCAAAACAAAGACTCCTGAGTCCCCACAGATGCACAACTGTGCTTTACTGGCACCAGGAGAGACACTCTGGTGGGCCTTTAGCAAACAGTCACGAGGGAGAGGCGAGCAGCTGCCCCATCATTAAACCTCATCTCTGCTGAGTATATCTGAACCCTGCAAAACCTACCTTCACCCAAGCTTAGTCCCGGCAATCAGAGGAACACCCTCCCTGTCTTGTCATGCTCTCCCAGGTGACATTTACACACACACACTTACCTCCTCATTCTGATAGGCAGTCACAGCTATAAACTGGGTTTCAGGGAAGGAGCAGTTCATTACCATTCGGTGGGCACCACCAACACGCACTATGTGAACCTGGGGTTCATATTTATGCAGAGAATTCAACATTATCTGTTGAGGGGGAAGGAGGAGAGAAAGAGAAGAAAAGCAAAGCCGCGTATCGCAGGTGACAGACGAGCGGCACCTTTGGTTAGTCCCCAGCTCAGCATCCACCCTGGTTAGGGACACACACCTCAAATCTTAGGTCACCTGAGCTGCCACCACATCTTGGGAACAGGTGGAATGTTTTCAGAGGTTCCCGGGGAGCACAACACTGAAGCTTATAGGAGTGCAGTGTGGGTTGCCAGAGAGGAGTTGTTCTTAAATGTTCAGTTTTCTGCCAAAATCCTGGCTTCCTTTTTTTTCCTTCCCCTATTTTCAGCACAACAATGTGGATTTCAATCCATTAAAACATTTTGGTTTTTTTTCATATGAGGAATCCTAATAACTCAAAATACTGACCATGGCTGCATTTACCAGTGACTAAAGAGTAATGAAATCTAACATCTGATGGCACATCATCCATTCTTTATCATTCAAATGAAAGGGTTATTGAACATCTCGTGTGAAATCTGGCAGGCAATAACTATTTACTTTTCCATTTCCTGTTTTAATAAGGAACGGGACCCTTCTGAGTATCACAACGACTCGAGTGGCATTGCCTCCACCTCAAAGAACATGGATTTCTACCCTCCCCACCAGCTGAGCACTGAGCAGAGAAGGGGCGCAAAGACTGAGGGCAAGTGGCCGACCAAAGCCCAGTATGTGGGGTAGAACAGAAAATCAAGACCTTTTTCTCCCAGCTGTGTCTCTAACCCCCAAAAAGAGTCTATATTTTTATAAAGTAACTAACAATCTTATATAATAGACCAGTATCCACAATCCTACCACAGAAAAAACAGAAAATCAAGACCTTTTTCTCCCAGCTGTGTCTCTAACCCCCAAAAAGAGTCTATATTTTATAAAGTAACTAACAATCTTATATAATAGACCAGTATCCACAATCCTACCACAGAAAATGAGAGGGAAAAAAAGCCCCCAAATCTTGTTTACTCTAATTGGAGACTTTAAATAAAACCTTTTTTATTTAAGATTTGTTTGGAATATTTTTTTTCTGAAAAACCAAAGCAAATTCAATATTCTACTGATAATTATCATAATGCCCAAGTGGGAGTAGTAATTATTTCATTTAGGAGAGGCTGTTTATTAAGGTATTTGTCTATTGCCAGCATGCCACTTACACCAAAAAGGGGAGAGGGAATAACTAAACCTTGGTACCCACAAACATCTCCCTGCCAGGGCGGGGTAAAAAGCACTGCACACAAGACAAAACTATGAAAGGAGCCCTGATGATTAAGTAAACGACCGCACCCCCCGCCCTCTCTCTCTAAACATCAGGAAGTCCATTAAAAACTGAAAGCACCAATTAACAGCTGTTTATTCCTGTTTACATTTGGACTCTAGGGAATAATTGGCTTCTGCGGGAGAAGAGGCTGCTGAGGACACCTCTAATTGCCTAAATGCACCCTTGATATTTCTTGATTGGTGTTGTGGGGAGGCTGGGGCGGGTGGCCAGGCAGCCCACTCCTACCTGCCCACCTCCGTTGAGTTTGTTGGTCAGCTTCACTTTGCTGAAGGATATGGGAGCTTTCATCCAGTGGGCCCCAAAGTTGGGGGAGTCCGGGTGGATGTAGACGCAGCTGTGGCTGGAGACCTCAGGCTTGCCCGCGGGCACCCACTCCCCATTGACGTACTTCCAGCGGTGACTATCGGTTGGGACAAAGTCCAGCAGAAGGGAGTACATGGCATTGGGGTCCAGCCCCATGACGCTAATCTTTAGGACAGGAAACATTCGTCTGAAAGAAAAGGCAGAAATTTAGCCACAGGAGGGATGTTAGAGGAACTCCCTACCTTGTCCAGGGGTCTCTCACCTCTAAGGAGATCGTCTATGGAATGCCCTGGGTGGGAGGCCATATAAACAGGGACTAAGTCCACAGCCCCAATTCCACCAGAGCCTCTTTTTATAAATGCATTTGATATTGGGGTTTTACTTTAAAACACTGAGTTCCATTTTGAAGTCTGAAAACCACTAATCTAGTCATTTGAGAGAAGAGGAACCTGAAGCCCAAGGTATAGAATCATATGCCACATTCTTACAGAGAGCTTTCTTTGAAGATTTCCCCCTGGTATACTAGTGCCACCAACCAACCCTTCCCAGTCTCACAAAGAACACTTTTCCCGAGTAATCATTCATTTAAATCATTGCATTTATAGCAAAAACATGGTTACCTGGTAAAATAAGTGGTGGGAACTCTTGACAGTACAAAGTTAGCCTCATTCCTGTTCTCCAGGACTTCTCAGAGCCTTTAATATACTAATGCACAGCATGAACCTTTGAGAAGAAGGTATGGGATTGTGCACATCCTAAACTTACAGGACAGTGGAAATATCTTTTTAACGAGTACTTTGTGGGAATTTGTGTTCAAGAAATATACTTTGAGATATGCAGATATAGACTCATGGGTCCTTTGTCCACCCTCTAGAACATACCAACAAGTTTACTCCCATAAATATCTGAAGAAGCTATCCAAATAACCGGATGCTAATTCTAGAACATTTTAATCACCCCCGAAAGAAATCCCATAGCCAGAAGAAGTCACTCTCCATTCTACCTAGACATCTTATCTCCAGAAAGAAAAGCAGAGGAAAGTGGCTCCTGCCAGCCAAGCAGGAGAGAGACAGAGTGGATGTCCTTTGTGCTCCAGCTTCCAAAGTCACTGCCTAAGGTAAGATTCTAGAACAGAAGCAGGTCTGGGCCAGCCGAAGGGCTTGGATATAATGGCAATATAACCAGTACTTAACAGATCACTTATTAGATGCCAGGCATTGGAATACACACTTTTCACTGAGTTCTTACAACTTTATGAGGCTGTCATGATATGTTAAAGAGAGAAAATTTATTTCATTACCCCAAAAAGAAATCCTGTACCCCTTAGCCATCACCTCCTAACCCCTAATCTACTTTCTGTCTCTATAGATTCACTCATTCTGGACATTTCATATCCAATAGAATCATATAATATCTGGTCTTTTGTGTCTGGCTTCTTTCACTTAACATAATGTTTTTAAGGTTTGTCCATGTCCTAGCATGTATCAGTACTTCATTCCTTTTTATTGCCAAATAACATTCTATTGTATGGAAATTCCAATTTGTGTTTATCCATTCATCAGTTGACGGACATTTGGATTTTTCCACCTTTTGGCTGTTATGAGTAATGCTGTAATGAACATTTGTGCACACACGTGCATGTGGAACTATATTTTCATTTTCCTGCATATATACCTAGGAGCGGAATTGCTGGGTTATGCAGTAACTCTGTATTCACCGGATCAGGAGCTGCCAGGCTGTTTTCCGCAGTGACTGCATCATTCTGCATTCCCACCAGCACTGTATGAGGGCTCCCCTTTCTCCACATCCTCACCAACCCTCGTCACTGCCACCTTTTCTATTACAGCCGTCCTAGTGAGTGTGAAGGCTCATCTCTCTGCAGTCTTGATATGCAATTCTCTGAGGGCAGTGTCGCCTGTGGGTAGTGGGAGGAACATCTGAATTTTCCCT
The DNA here is from genome assembly GCF_000696425.1 of Galeopterus variegatus. Classification (NCBI taxonomy): domain Eukaryota; kingdom Metazoa; phylum Chordata; class Mammalia; order Dermoptera; family Cynocephalidae; genus Galeopterus; species Galeopterus variegatus. The sequence goes on from NW_007731867.1 coordinate 115,852, forward strand.
TCAGTTTGCCTCTCCACTCTGGCCCTCTCTCTGTTTCTCAACAGACCAGGCTTATTCGAATCTCGGGCCATTGTCCTTCCTTTGCCTGTAAGTGCACCTCCTCTGGCATTTTGCATGACTCATTTCTACTCATTATCTAGGTCTTAGCTCAAACGTCACTCCCCTGACCTACCTCAGGCTTGTTCAGATCTGGCTGAAGTGGCTCTTGGCTAAAGTGGCTCCTCGTCCTTTAGTCTCCCTCTGTGACATCACCCGTGTTTGTTCCTTCATGGCACTCTTGCAATCTAAAATTACCTTATACATTAAAAACAATAACAACCTGTCTACATTTTCATTGCCTGACTTTTTTGTTAGAATGTAAGCTGCATAAGCAAGACACTGGGTCCTCAGGTTTTTGTCACTGAATCCCCACCTAGGACAGTTCCTGGCATAGAACAGACACTCAAAAATCACTTGTTAAATGAGTAAATACATCTCTAGTTAGGCATTAAGATTGGGGAAAACATTGAGGGGGCTTTTCCTTTCACTGTGGCCTAACCATATCAACTTTCTAGAAGTCTCAAAAGGGAGACAAGACTTAAAAAAAGAAAAAAAAAAGTGTGGTGAATGTGATAAAAGAGAAGGCAGGGGGGCAGAGTAAAAAGGAGCATGTACTTGTGCCTCCTGAGCCTCAGTTTCTCCATCCATAAAATGGGCATAACAACATTAACCTCCCCCGTGGTAAAGACTTAAATGAGATATAACATACGTTAGGTCTTGGGTGCAGAGTAAAACTCGGTACATGATAACTAATATCATTAGAAAAACTATCTTGCATTTTGTTATCTTATAAATCATAAGTCAGACCTGTGAGAAACTTCCTCATGTTTCACATCGTGAAGACAACAGCTGGGCTGCCATGCGTGAGGAATTGCACCATTACTCTGGCAGGTTACTGTATAGAGAACATATGTTTTAGGAGCTTTCTTTTTTTTTTTTTTTTCTTTTTTTACTTTTACATGTACTACATATTCTTACCGAGTATGTACCTTTAAACTGTAATACGTGAAATGACAGTTACACAAGTTGCTCTTGTATTTTCTTTAGAATCAAATAAAATGAAGTTAAATAAACTTTAGCACTTCAGAAAAACCACTAGACTGGAATACAGAGAACCTCCCCGTGAACACTTCATATAAACAAGACAGACTCCTGCCTGTCAAAATAACCCTATATGATCCCCAGGATCATTTCTGATGCCCACTTTTATGATTCTTTACAAATGGCATTTGTGATTTCAGGAGCCTCCTATTTTCTACACTTGTCCACTACTATTAAAATAATTGAAAGCACCAAAATATAATGTAAAAGGGAATAGTTTAATCTGATATCGAGAGAAAAATCCTTCTATTAAAGAAAGAATAAATGAAAACGCTACAGGAAGATCTGACATTCCCCAGGCAGCCTCCCCAGGGGAGGATCATCATTTTAGTTAACATGAAAGTACAATCATCTCATTAAGGGAGGGGAGTAATGAGGTGCGTAATGCAGTTCTCAGCCAAGACCTGCATTTGGGATGCATCATCTGATGCACTTTTTTCTCCTAGAAATTTTATTTAATTCATATACTTGTCCTATTTAAATTTATTTTCTCTCTTTTAACACACCAAGACAGCCTCACCATTTGGGATAATGAAAATGTTCTAAAATTAACTGTGGGGATGGATGCACAACGCTGTGAATATACTAAAAACCATTGAACTGTACACTTCAAACAGATGAATTGCATGGTATGTGAACCATATCACAAGAAAGCTGTTAGTAAGACAAATAAAGAAGCCACAATGGCCTACCTACTAGAAGGAAGACATATCTGGAAAACAGTGCAATGGTTAATTGTTTTATTTTCTTTACTACTTCATCTACCAAGAGCTTTACACGTATTTTTGCTTTTTATTACTACTTGAATGAACTAAGAGATGCCGTGTATTTTCTAATCCCCATTATGCCAATGAGGAATAAATAAAAGTCAGTCAACTTGCCAAAGGCCTTATACTGGGACTAGAACTCACCCTGATCCAAGCCAAGCTCAGCTCCTTGCCTCATGTCCCCCTTCTTCTCTTGCCTCACAATGACAAGGACACATTACCTAGAGGTACGTTATCTGTTTACCTGTGGTCCCCACTAAGGAGCGGGCTTTGTTTTCAGGGATGAACTGCACTTCTAATCAAATGGGTTTTTTCCTCAATATTTCCCAAAGTGTGGAAAGAGAAACCCAAGAGTCTTTGAGGAGGTAAGAAACGTGTAAATCAGTTTCCAGCTCACAGCATCATAATGTCACGACATCCACCCTTGAGAGAAAGTATCGTCAGAGAGAGAGACAGAGAGGGCAGCAAAGAAGAAAAGGGGGCAGGGTGAACAAGCACTTTACACCAAACCAGGCTTGAAGAACCGCAGGTGGTGGCTTTGCTGCAACCTCTGTTTCGTTTCTGCTGTGAGGCTGGCTTTCCAGTTTTTATTTCAACGGTGGGGAGTCTTGAGAGACAGCACTGCTGGAGGAGGCTACGAGGAGTGAGATTCGCAGGAAGATAGGGGGTGGAGATGAGGCAGATTCCATAGGCAGGGGAACAGCAGCGATGGTTAAAAGCAAAATTCAGGAAGTTTAGGTCATAAACATTTTCCTCCATCTCCCCTCAGAACCATAATATTCATTAAATACTCATCAGAGCTTTCAGAATTGAGTGTAAGTGTGTTGTGCGTGTGTGTTGTGTGTTCGTGACATGCCTGGCATGTAGATGTTGACACTTAGGTGAAGGTGAGCAGACATAAGAACAGTAGCACGTGTCAATCAAAAATAAATGAAAGAGAAAAAAAAGAATAGCATCAGGGAAGCACAGTGGTCTGGTTAGAGGCAGATTACACAAATGCATATGATCCTCCTGAGCTGTAATTGTTAAGTTTCAGAGGGAAAAAAAAACCCCACGGTGATGGAAATGCATTTGCCTGACATACAGTGTTAGTTTCTCCTCTCTTTCACTGCCCTTACTAGAAACTATAAACATCAGCTTAGTGTCACTGCAGCCACAGCCCTTAATCTTCAGCAAATTCAAACTTAGTGAGTCCCAACTTTTATTTCATGATAACAAATGGATTCTCCAGTTACATCAGAAAATGCTTCCAATTTCTTAAAACTTACTGATGGAAAATTTAACAGGAATTAAGTCAAAGTTATTTAACTGCATGGAAAAACACATGAAATATAGCATTTTCTCCTTAAGTGAAGATGTTACAGGTAAAGAAAACAAGAGCAGGAGATTTAATTTGTTCACCTCTGAAGTCTGAAATGAATTTTTTCTGTGACCTAAAGTATAAGTTCCTAGTTTAGAGGATGGAGATGAAAGAAATGTAGGCTGGATGCACTAGAGATGACTCGAGCTCTAGGAAGGTATTAAGTGTTATTGTTATATCTGAAAGACTAATGAATATGAATAACTAAAGGTTTTAAATCAAAAAAGCCAGCCACCAGGAAAAAAAGGGGGAGGGTGGGAAGGAAGGAAGGGAAAAGAAGTAGTAAAACAGAGGGAGAGAGGGTGCAGAAAGCAAGGGAGGAAGAGAGAGAGGAAAGAAGGACAGAAGGAAGGAAGGAAGGCTGCCATCAAGATCCCAGTTTCTGGGAATAATTTGGCATTTTTCAGAGAAAATCCTCTCTACTGCTTCTGGTCAATGTCAGAGGCAAGCCTCCTATTTATATATATGAAAGTAGCTCTCCATTCAACAATGAGTCTTTTAGTTCTTTTATCAGCCCATCCTATGCTATTGCAAAACTTGCTGTTGTGCAGAACAATGAGACCTCAAGTGTACAGGAGCTATTTGTTTACCCCAACTGAAGCTTTTTTAATAAGTTAAAAAGTCAAAAAGTCAACTGCCTACAGAGCCAGGTGGGTAATGGGAATAAAAAGAGCTAGGGCCCTTTTTCCCAGAATTTCTCCATTTAAAATGCATGTAAGGAAGACTAGGAACATTCTTCTGCACAGAGAAGAGCCACCAATCTACCTGCATCCATCTCAGGAGCTGGTGTGGAGGGCAGGGATTTGAAGGAGACACAGCTGGTCTGCAGACATAGAAGAAAGAGTAAAAAGGAGGCTTAGAGGAAGAGGTGGGTAGGGAGAAAAGAGAGAAGGAAGAAGGGAATAAAGAAGATGAAACAAGAAAGATATGTTGAGCTGGCCAGTTAGCTCTGTTGGAGAGAGCATGGTGCTGATAACACCAAGGTCAAGGGTTCAGAGCCCCACACAGGTCAGCCACTGAAAAAATAAATAAATAAAAAGATAGGTCTACATCAAGAATGGCAAAGTGCTATTAACAGTTTAATCTGAGAAACTAAAGAGATTGAGAGCAATTCCAGACCAAGCTCATTCATTATTAACCACATCAGCTTCTTACAGATTCTTCTCTCCTTTATCCAAAGTATAAAAGGAACTTTTCTATCTCCTGGCAAAATCTTGACCATGAGAGGTTGAAAGACATTAAGAGAATTTCAGAAAAAGATTTCATTCACAGGAGGAGGGTAAAAGACAGCAGAACATCCATAGATAAGAATAGCCAAGTTGATTGCAATTAAACTTTTCCAACAAAGAGTATCTTCACATAGTTAATATTCAATGACTACTTAATATTACATTTTTTATTTTAAATATGGGGGAAAATTTATATGGGTGAAAAAAGGAAAGAGAAAATTCTTCTTAAATGGTAAAAGTACATTCCAATATATTATTAAATTGGATTTCATAGTGACTTCAGAAATGTATTTATTTATTTGTTATTGAAATAGATGAACCATATTTTTACTTGGTGATTGTATTTATTTTTACTTTACTACATGGCCACTTTGACAGCCAGATAGATAGTGTGAGGGTAGGTGTTAATGAAACTACTATCCAATAAGTACAAAGAATAATAAACAGAAAGTTCTACCTATTATCAGACTTTATAAAATCTTTACAACTACATCATCACTTATCTTTGAAAGGAAAGAGATTAAATCCAATTAAGAATTTGGGGTGATTCTTTAAAATTAAAAACATGTTTTATATTTCTTTCTACCAAAGAGGCTAAAAATAATGTGTAAATGCAGATCAAGGGAAGGAACAAGTGTAATTACAATTACAAATATTAAAAGCAATAAATCTTCTATATGAAATAAATATGGAATCCATTTAGAGAAAGAAAATATAAATATCAAGCCAGGTTGCTATTCCTACTAATAGTATAATCACAGTTTATTGAAATGCCCTTATTTCTGGTACAACTTTCACTTTCGAAGCACTTTAACGTCAAGCAACAACTCTCAAGTTCATAATTCTCCCAGATGGACAAGAAATAGTTCATTTTCTATACTGTGTTTTATTCAAAAATACAATACTGAGACGTCAGGAATGGAAGCATTTTGCACAAGGACAAAAGCCTGCCAGATATTCAGCTGGCCTTGACTTTTCTCTATTAGCAGAATTTCTCTCAAGGGTGTCACAATTAGAGACCTGCCAAAACTGACCCTACTGAAAATGCCTTTCAACCTTTTGTACTTTTGTGACAGTGTGCTCCAAAAGATACGTGACCATTAACTGAACATTGGAAGCCAGTTTGACCAAGCTGTAAGCAGTGAGGTTTTTTTTTTTCAAAATATTTGGATTTTTTTTTTTTTACTAAGCGAAAGCTTCTAATATTACCTTGACAGCCCCTTAGCAGACTAGGTTTAATAGAATCCAAGAAATGCCAGCAGAGATCAGTTTCAGTTAATCTCTTATTCGTTGCAGTGAAAAAAAAGGAGGCATCTTCTCTTCTCTAAGGCAGTGCATTACAGTCTACTTTGCTATTACTGCAATGGCTTTCAGATCACCACAAACACACACGATCTCAAATGCTCACCACAAACACATACAGGGAAGCAGATGGAGGAAATGAGATCAAATTTGCCCTTTTGCTCCCAGTCTTCAACTAGTCAAAAATTTCTGGCAAGTTTGCTATACATAGGAAGAAATCATCCAGCTTCCAAATAAAATTGACTTTCACCTTATCTGAGTGGAGTTGGGGCTCAGGTCTGCTCCAGGGTATGCAGTCAGTCAAAAATTAGTATTATTTTCTGATATTTGAGTGCATTTCCCCAATCCATGAGGCATGCCCCCCTTTATAGTAATTTCCCAGAATTTCTCCATTTAAAATGCATGTGAGACAGGTGGCCTCATCCTGCACTTCTCTGATGATCTCAGAGAAATTAATTAAGTTGGCTGTGAGAGAGCCGTGTGAGATGGTCCTTCTCATGAGCACGTTTAATGAGACCCCGCCACCTCCGAGTGAAGAGCAGCAGCCTCTTCAATATTCAAAGGGGCTCGCTTCCCTCACCAAGCCCTGCCAGCCCAAGCCAGGTGGCAGATAAACTCACCTGCCATTCTTGGTCACGATCATTTCATTAGTGACTTCCTTGAATCTCTGCCAGAGAGGAGCATCCTCCAGGGTGATCTGAAGTTGCTTCTCCGTAGGGTCGCCTTTTTCCCTCCCTGCCTGAAGCTCACTTTCCACCACATTGAGCAAGCGAGAAACAGTGCCGTCACCAGTCTTCTGAGTGCCCAGCTCACTCATGGCCGTAGGCCCCTCTCAAACTTTGCTCAGAGCCCTTTCCTACCTTGTCTGCTTCTAGTTCCTTCCTTCCCTCACTTGCCTGCTTTTCAACCCAGCTGGACAGTGCCTGAGGAGCTGGGAAAAGATGCCCTGGCTCTTGCCTAAGCTTCTAGTATGACACCCCTTAAAGTCTCCAAATGATACCACCAACCTGTTAAGCTTTAGTTGGGGAGCAGAGTGGAGGAAGGGGAGAGGTAGGGAAGAAAAAGCCGTCTCTTAATTACTCATTGGATCAGGTGGGAGAGAGCCTGGCTTTCCCATTGGCTGTCATGCATAGAGTACACGTTTAAGAAGAGTACTCCATCCAAATTATCAGGCTTTTATCTTGTTGTACCTGAAGAGGTCTAATCGGTGTATTGAGGACCATTTTCCCGTTAATTAAAATTATTCCAGGCCCAGACTGCAACAATCAGGCAAATCATGTTTGTGTATAAATCAGGGCATGTGGCACCTCTGGGGAAGGAGGTCCTGGGGAGAATCAACAAACTTGGTGCCAACCCGGGCTATTCTGATCCAGTAGAGAGACTAAATGTCTCAGCTATTCTCTAGCACCCCAGAGAGACAATGGGGCCCTGGAGAGAAGAATCGCATATATAGAAGGTCAAAAGCACGGTGCCAAAAACATGACTGATGTGCTGGAGAATAAAGGAAGATGTTCTGTGTGCCACCACTCAAGGGTCAGAGCTCAGGAGGAAAGAAAGGAGCTAAGGACTTCTTTCGTCCCAGGGTATCCCCTACTGGTCATCTGTCTCCTGCAGGATCCCACACACGCTCACACCCCTCATCCCAAGGGCCCCACGCACCTCCAGCAAGCAGAAGAGCTTTGAACCTTGTTCTTCCTCCCTAGAACCCAGAGCCCCAATTTTTCTTATCTCCAGCCCTACCCAGAGGGAAAAGAGAAAAAGCAGTTAGTATCCTATTAATCTCTCCAAGGAAGTACTCTGCTCCCGGAGAGTGAAAATAAGCTTTTTATATTATTATGCAGAGCAATTTTAATTCTCCGTCCAGAAAGGCATTCTTTAAACAGCCAACGGCCTATTCTGGCATTCCAGGGTGAACTCCACATTCCCTGAGAAGGTACAACTGGTAGAAAACTTTTCTTTTATCCATAACTTACAGTATTAATGGGATGGGTGGGGGGCCAGAAGGGGTGGAAGGGAACAGGAGCAGAGGTGTCTCTACTTCCCCAGCCCCCCAACCCCCTGGAGAGCCTGGGGTTGTGAGTTTTTCTCTCATTACAATAGAAAGTAAGAAAATCAAAGCAAAGGGAAAGTAAAAGCAAAAAGGTAAGATAAAGTCAGAGGAAGGATGATACAGAAAATGCATTGCATGCCCACTAACGCCACATACTTATGAAGCATCACATACGATGATGAACAAAACAGAAGTGGCCAGTGCCTTCAGAGACTCAACAATGTGATAGAGAAAACAAATGAAATAAGAAAACAACCACTAAGTAATTATCAATAGTTACAAGTGGGGGCTGGCCGGCTAGCTCAATTGGTTAGAGCCGGTGCTGATAACAAAGTCAAAGGTTCGGATCTCTCTTGACCTTGGTGGCCTAACTGGCCAGCCACACACACACACACACACACACAAAAATAGTTATGTCTATGAAGACTATGAAAAAGGGTGAAGTGGTGGAGAAAAATTTGTGCAATGCAGGGCAGGAGGATTCCAATTAGATGGGGTTGTGTAGAAAAGCTTCTCGGAGGAGGAAACATTTCAGGAGACCAAAGCCTGACAAGGATTTAGTCAGGAAAGAGTTGGGGGAAGGGTGCCAGGCAGAGGAGCCCCAGGTGAGAAGCATAGCTTGGGCCAGTGAGAGATCTGCCTGGGAGGCCAGCGTGGCCAGAATGTGGCGGTATCGCGTGAGAGTCGAATAAGATGTGCTCAGAGAGGAGCCCGGGCCAGACAATAGGGCCTTAGCAGCCATGATACGGAATTTGGGTTTTCTTCAACATGAGATAGGAAACTACTGGAGAGTATTAAGCAGGAAAATAGCATGATTTGCTTTTTGTTTGTAAAACATCTAGCTGATTTATAGAGAATAGACTAGAAAAAGGCAAGAGTTGAAGTAAAGAGACAAATTAGGAGGCTATTACAGCGGTTCAGGCCCAATCTTCCAACAACTGGTAGCACGCCTGGAGAACAACCAGCCCAGATTGAAGTGGGAGCCAGGAAGGCTGAAGGAGCGGTGTCTCTTTTCAAAATGGAGCTGATCAATACTTGATGTGTTTGATTTAATCAAGAGGCATTTACAGCTTTGACGGACAGTTAGCAACTGAATTAATGATAGATACATGTATTAGTTTTTTATTGCTAACTATCAGCACAAACGTAGCAGCTTAAAACAACGTGCATTTATTATCTCACAGTTTGCATGGGTTAGAAATCTAGGCACAGTGTACCTGGGTCTCATATGGTGGCAATTAAGGTGTCAGCTGGGGTTGTAATCTAATATGAGGCTCGGGTGCTCTCCCAGTCTCATTCCGGTTGTTGGCAGAATTCCTTTCCCCTTGGTTTCAGGACTGAGGCATTCAGTTCCTAAAAGCTCCTGTCTCCATCATCAGTTTAGAACTTGGCTGTTTGCTTTCTTCCTCCAGGCTGGGAGAACATCTGCTGCTTCTTTTCTCTCTTAAGGGCTCTCACCTGATTAGGTCAGGCTCACCTACCATAATCTTTTTTATTAACTCAGAGTCAACTGATTAGAAACTTTAATTATATCTGCAAAGTCCTTTTTGCAACATAATGAATGTAACATAGTCACAGCAATGATATCCCATCATATTCAGAGGTCCTGCCAGCACTCAAGGGAACAGGACTACGAAGGGCATGTACACCAGGGGGCAGAAATCCTGGAAGTCATCTTTTAATTCTACTTACCAAGAGAGCAGAACTGTGGTTACTAGAGGAGAGAAAGGGGAAAGGGGATGGGGGAGAGTGAGAGGTTAGTTAGTGGACACAAAACAGCTAGATAGGAAAAATAAGTTCTATTGGTGTAGACTCAAGCTAGGCATGTATAATTAACAATAATTCATGACATGTTTTCAAATAGCTAGAAGAGAGAAGATCAAATGTCCTTATCACAAAGAAATGATTAAGTTTTGTAATGATGAATATGCTAATTATCCTGATTTGATCATCACATATTGTATACATGTATTGAAATATAATTCTGTACCCCACAAATATGTATAATTGATGTTTCAATGAAAGATAGAATAAAAAATGAAAAAACAAAAACTAAAAAAATAGAATTTTGCATACTGAAGTACATTAAAGACAAACAAGAAAATAAATGATAAAAACTGAAGGAACTAAACTACAAGTGAAAAAAAAAAAGTCCGAGAAAGAAAACAATCACAGCACACTGCAGTTCAACTAGAAACACAGTTGTAAAAATGTAAATATTGAATATTGATTGAATCATAAATCATGAAATTGCAATGACGAGAGAAAGGGAAGCATGTATCGCAGGGTAAAGGAGTGCTAAATTCTCAACTTCCATGCTAGGAAGACAGTAAAACACGTCAAAAATCGAAAAATCAAGAAATAGCAGTATAAATAGCTTCCATGGTAGGAAGACAGTAAAACACGTCAAAAATCAAAAAATCAAGAAATAGCAGTATAAATACGTTTAGAAATTAAAAGTAGTCTGGTTAGCTCAGTTGGTTAGAATACGGTGTTGTAACACCAAGGTCAAGGGTTCAGATCCCCCCCAAAATATACGTATATATCTAAGTAGAAACAACAGCAAAAAGAGCAGAAAATGACTTCCTCAACCACATGGTGAATAAAACACTAATATGATTTATTATTTTGCAATTTAATTTTTAAATTTAACAATATATAAAAAAATTTATATTTTTCCACGTCATCAAATAATTTTCTACGTTACTATTTTGATGTTTGCAAATTATCCCATCTTATGAATGAGTTGTGTTTTATTTAATCAGTCTTCTATTCTTATACATTTACTGTTTTTCTGTTTTATAATTTTAAACAATTAGATAAAAATTCCAGACAATAAATAGTTGGGAACAGCCATGATTGTTTTCTTACACTGTGTTTTTAGAGGTAGTGCCAAGTGACAAGAATAAATGTGCTAAGCATATTTATATCTCATTTAACCCTTATAACCATCCTATAAGGTAAGTGGTATAATTATATCCTTTTTATAGGTGAGAAAGGTGAAGTTCAGAGTGAATAAGTAACTTGCCCACAGGCATCGAGCCAATGAGTAGTAAGGCCAGTATTTGAACCCAAGGAGTAGCTTGTTCTCTTAATCATCATGTTATGCTGAACACTTACCATGTACCAGGCACTAAATTACAGGCTTTATATACATGATCTACTATAAGATTTGTAGCTTGTAAAGAGTCATTGCCACCAACTTTTTTAAAAAACAGGGAGGGCACTGAGGTTCTAAGGGATTGCATATCTCGCTCATGAAACACACCAAGTGAATGGGTCATTCTTATTCCAAAGTCTGGGTGCCAATCTAGAGTCCAAACAGAAAGACTTTATTTTAACCCATCTATCTTTAGGAATTCATTCATTCAGCATTTTAGTGAGAAAATCAGGAGATCTTATCTCCATAATATAGATTAAGAAAAAAAGATAAAAAAGGAAAAAATGACTTGTCCACCAAGCAATGAACCAGGAGAAGAGTGCGAAAAGGAATGACCCTTCCACCCCCAATTAATCTCCACCTGAGCACAGCGTATCCGTGTACAAATCGTCACTTTTAGAAAGTCAGGAAGAAAAACTTTCTCATGAGTGGGCCTCAATTCTGTTGCTGGCCTGGGTTAACAGGAAACTAGCAGGTGGAAAATCCCCCTACGCTGCCCTCCCCTCAACCCTCTTCTTCAACCACAGAAATTCTTTCCTACATGTTATGTATTGGGCTGCCATGGAAGCGTTCATTAGGGGGAAAAAGGTGGAAAAGTGTTCTCATATTTTAAAAAACATATATAAAAACTTCAAAAGTGTGTCAAAATCCCTGGACTAAAGGATGCCTAGGGCATTTCCCAGCTCATAGCAATCTAGCATTCCCTCTAATACGTACTGAAGATGCTGCAGTGATTGTTGTTATTTTACTTACTAGAAAGGGACCAATTTTTTTTTTTAAGTTTATGACATTTCATGGAAGCCTCAACTTCCTCAGATATGATATGATATTCTGGCTTTCTCTTACAGTGGGTTACTGCCTTTTGAATTATTTTCTGAGAGCTTCACTTCTGTTTCCCTGGCAAATATTTTTTGTAGGTAGGTGTTCTGGTCACACTTCTTAGAATACAAATCACTAATTGTTTTTCTCTTCAAGAGGTGTCCTTATAGCACAATGCTTTCCTGAAATACAGAGTTAAATCTTAGCCAGTACATAATACAATATCATATCGTCAATATTTGAAAATGGAGATTCATATCTGCATCTTATGGTTAAATCATTAAATTGTTTTGCTTCCAATATCATAAGCCTATGTTACTTTTAACCATAACACCTAGAAACTGGTAGGTCCTCTATCATTACTGCTTCATTTATTGTTTAATATATCAAGATATACTGAGGTGAAAACTGATATTATCAGGTAATCGTTTATTTAATTGCATACATTTTAGAAACATATTTGTTGAGGCATCTTTAAGACAAAGCTAATATTTCATAAGAATTCTTTCAAGAATATTTTTGTTTTAAAACATTTTTCTGCCTTATCTTAATAGCCCAAAGAAATTTTGATTTAAAAATGTTAGAAGATTACCTTCCATTCAGAAGTATAAAAACAAAAACATAAAAATAAAATAATGAATAATAAAAGTATTAAGTTTTAAGTCAAATGATACATACATTTTCCCAGATTATGGGAATGCTGCACTTTCAACAAAGTGTTGAGTCAGCTAAAAAGAAGAAACATACACGCGCGTATTCCCAAAACGGTCCATGCAATTTTAAAAACCCAACTCTATAGGCCGGCCTGGTGGCACACTCGGTAGAGTGCAGTGCTTGGGAGCATGGCGGCGCTCCCACCAAGGGTTCGGATCCCATATAGCGACCGGTCCGCTCACTGGTTGCGCACGGTGCGGACGCGACACTGAGGGTTGCGATCCCGTTGCCGGTCGCGGTACGGGCGCGACACTGAGGGTTGCAATCCCGTTACCGGTCACGAAAAAAGACAAAAAGGAGAAAAAAAAAAAAACCCACTCTATGAAGACTGTGAAGTGGCTGTGTCCTGGTGACTTAAAATTAGGATGGAGATGGGGAACTGAGATGTCACACGAAACCCTTAGCCCCTTAGACTTCTGCCTTGAATGAAGCATTACAGGGAAAGAAGGAGAATTAGAGAGTCTTCACTTGGGAAGGCTCCAAGAAGGAACTACAGGCATGAATCAATAGGCAGCAGGCAGGCTAGAACCACTTCTCTGCCTGCACTGGCACGTCCAACTCTCACATTAAACAGCTGAGTTTCATTCCTGTAAACATCTAACTACTCAGGCAAGTATCTGAGTTGCTTTTTCAGTAGGCAACACCAAGCATTCCTGCTAGTGGGTGGCAGGGTCATGGCAGGGCCTGGGGGAACCCTGGTCACTTGGGACTTTATCTCCTCAGGTTGGGGCCTCTTTGAGCCCACCTTCCCCATGTGGGCCACCTTCTCAGGAGGAATCTAAAGTGTTGTGGTCCACAGTAAAAGAACATGGGTTCTAGACTCTACCGTGAATAACCCTGTGTCTATGGATAATTAACTTCCTTGCACCTCCTTTTCTTCACATGCCAAAATCTTTTTCATCTCCCAAACATCCTCTGATTTTATAAATGGGGCTCACAACAACAATTGGGGGGCGATTTCTCTGGCATCATTTCAGCTACTCACTCAACCAACATTATTGAGTGCTGACTTTGCATGAGGCACCACGTCTGACCTCAGAAAGCTCACATGAAGAGACCGACAAGTTTCTTGCAGTGGAAGTTTGGAAGGGAAGTCTCCTAAATAGGCACAGACAAGGGAGAGGCTGCCATTCCCTGCAGGAGCCAGGGACACTTCACAGAGCAGAGACATTCAAGCTCTACTCGAAGTAGAAGTTTGCCTTGGGCACAAGGAGAAACTACATTCCAGGAAAAGAGAATATTCCATGAAAAGGTCAGAAGACATAAAAGCACCGAGTATTCAAATAATAGCAAGCTCAGCCAGTGGAATATTAGACTAGAGAAGAAATGATTAAGGGCTTTGAATATTCAGCATTTCCCACAAGGAAACAATTTTAGGTGGCACATGGATGAAAATAATAGTTATAGCAGAGAAATGAAAGTAGAATGTGAAACCCATGCCTTTAAGGATAGTATTACTTAGGACAAGTAAAAGGTAAAATTTAAAAAGAGAGAAGTAGTTCAAATTAAAATAGTAATAAAGCAATAGTGAAG
>NW_007731867.1:130723-132705 GCF_000696425.1 Galeopterus variegatus
AGGTAAAATTTAAAAAGAGAGAAGTAGTTCAAATTAAAATAGTAATAAAGCAATAGTGAAGGTAAAACTTGAAAATCACAAAAGGTGGTAAGAAGATGGCTGAAGTCTAGCAAATGCTGCTATGGGTGATTAGGAACCACTGGATAATTTTAAACAAGTGGATGACCTGATCAGATTTGCATTTGAGGAAGAGCACTTTGGTGGCAGCGTGGAAGCTGGATGGGAGAGCAGTGGGACTGCAGGCTGGTAGGAGACTCCTGCAGAAACCCTTGAGGGCGTGGCGAGGGAGAACAGGCAGGTGCCAGGGAGAAGAGAGGGTGCAGTGGGGGGAGAGCCCCAGAGGATAACGTCCATAGGAAGTAGTCGCCCCTGGATATGGCTATTAGGGGCAAAAGCATCCAGGATGATAGCTCAAGCATCTGGTTGGATGCACAGATAACAGGACCATTCTCCAGGAGAAGAACACAAGAAGAGTTGGGAGGAATGACAGTCCACATTCACCAGCAGCACACGCATTAATTTCAATGAACAGTCGAAGACTGTGGATTTACACTGCTGTGGAATGAATGTCCTCCCAAAACTCATTGAAGCTTGACCCCCATTGTATCAGTGTTAAGAGGGTGGGAAATCAGAGTATGGCAGTGCTGAAAAGTGGGGTCTTTAAGAGGTGATTGCATGGTGCTGACTATGCCCTCATGAATGGATTGATCCACTCACAGAGTAATGGGTTAATGGTTTAGTGGTAGTCACAGGAGTGGCACTCGTGGCTTTTAATAAGGAGAGCAAGTAAGCACATTAAAGAGCTCTTGCCCTCCTCACCATGTGAGACTCTGGTCGCCACAGGACTCTGTAGAATTCCCATCCAGAAGGCCCTCACCAGATGCACCCCCTAGACCATGGACTTCCCAGCCTTCAAAACTGTAAGAAATAAATATCATTTCTTTATAAATTAGCCAATTTCAGGTATTCTGTTATAAGCAACAGAAAACAGACTAATACAGACACCAACTTGAATATTTGGAACTGGGAGCTGGAGGAAAGAGATGCTCATGTTCTGTGACCTCTTGGTCTTGATCCTGCTGAAAGGATTCGGAGGGCTAAATGTTCCTCTTCTGCCTGACAACTTAAGTTCTATCTCAAAGGCCCAGCAGCTGCCCTGCGGCTGGTTGCGGGGTAAGGGGGAAGATGAGCTATTAATTAAGGTGTGCAGTCTAGCTGACACTTGATAGTACTGCTGTGTCCTCTGGCACATAGCGGCCCATGTCTCTTACTTAAAGGACAGAAATTAAAAGTCATGCAACCTGAGCTCATGAGCTTGAGCTCCCCCAAACTGTGCCCAGATCCCTAGGCATATACCAGGCAGAATCAATGTCTGCACATTCAGTCCTTGCAGCCTGCAGAAACCTAACACCTTTCTCCACCCACCACCAGTGCCACCAGGAAATTAACACTTACCCAGGTACTCGGTCATAATTAAACTGAACAAAAAGACAGCTGCTCCTACCTTTCTTTTTTAATCACCAACATGCAGCCATAGGGATTACTAGCTTTGGGGTGATTTAGGGAGGATTTCTCTTTCATTAGTATCTGGGGTCTGTACCAATACAATGTCATAAGAGCCTTCTACAGTACTCTCCCATGCCAACAGCTCATCCCTTTCCATCCATGTCTGAAAGATTAGGTTTTGCAAGTCACTGGCAACCTATTTGTCAGACCCCCAACTATGTGATTTTTAACTACAAACATCACCCAAAAATGATTTCTACACTGGTTTCTAGGTGTCTATGAGAATGTCATTCTAAATCCCCAATGCAGTCTCCAATAACGAGTAGGAACAAATTCAGGGTAGGAATATGGCTGATGTTCCATATTGACAAAGTTAAAAGGTCCTTGACTTTCCTATAGTTATCCACTGTACATTTGCCATGTCCTCATGTAGCTCAACCAGGGGATATAAACTTGCCAACACAAGTGAAGTCTGG
>NW_007731867.1:133660-134872 GCF_000696425.1 Galeopterus variegatus
GGGGGGGGTCAGGGGAGGAAAGGTACATGTCTGTCCAAAGGCATCAAAAGACAAGAAAGTTTAAATACAAGTATTGTATGGGGATAAACAAGGTAAAGTCTGTCTGCCTGTTTGCAACCTCATTTACCTATTCACAATTTCATTCATCCAGCAAACAGTTTTTTAGTTGTTTTTTTTTTCAGCAAACAGTTCTTAAGTGCCTATTCTCTGTTAGGTGCTATGCTAAGTGCTGGGTACATGGTAGTTAAAAAATAGGCATAGCCTATGCCCTTATGGAACTCAGGATCTGCTGAGGACATCAGTACTGTGTCAGAGAGGTCAGGGACAGCCTCCGTGAGGATGTGAGGCTTATACTGAAATCTGAAGGATAAGCAGGAGGTAATTTGAAAAACAGGAGTAATATAGGCAGATGGAACAGCATGTGCAAAGGCCATATGGCAAGAGGGCATATGACAAAAAGAGGCTACATGGGCAAAATTTAGATGAAAAGCATAAAAAGGTCATTTGTGGCTATAATAGGAAGAATATCAAAAGTTGATAGAGAGGGCATTTCTGTTTCTATGAATGGCAGACTAAGTAATTTAAATAATCTCTCACATTAAAGAAAAGTAGAAAATCTGTACAAAATAAAACTATCTGCTTGAAGGCATCAGAGAACCAACAAGAAGATAAAAAATTACCAGGCCAGAATATGTAAGAAGACAGAGACTAGGGAAGTGAGCCAGGTGTTTGAGTGCTTTTCCTAGGGAGGCCTTTGCTAATTCTAAATGAAGAGCCTAAAAGTCTAACAAGCATTTTCTTAAGGCTTCCTGAGGCTAGGGGTAAAGAGACTGGGGCACAAGGTAGGAAGGAGGAGGGCAATAGGAGGGGATGGCAGCGGACAGCTAACTGGTGGATCCCTTGCCTTTGGACTGGGCCCTGAAGAGCTACACCCCATGAGATAGAGTAAACCAGGATTCTTAGCTACCAATCACCTTGAGATGACTCCTAAGTCCTGGCATCCCCAGCTACCTGCCAGGAGCACATGTAAATTATCTATGGAAGATCCTAGGCCTCAAATTATCCAACAAACCATTCTGAAAATGCAACACTGAGCACATAATAATCAGGCAAACAAGGAAACAAGACAATATGAATGAAAACATGCAAAACCGGGCCGGCCTGGTGGCGCACTGGAGAGTGCGCCGCTTGGGAGTGCGGCGGCGCTCCCGC
>NW_007731867.1:135462-142557 GCF_000696425.1 Galeopterus variegatus
ACCGAGGGTTGCGATCCCGTTACCAGTCAGTAAAAAAGACAAAAAGGAAAAAAAAGAAAAAGAAAAAAAGAAAACATGCAAAACCAAAAGACACTAGAAAAAGAACTACAGGGGTTTCAGGTAATTGATTTAACAGACATGCACTGACCATGAACAGAACTAAAAGATAGTGTTGGGATTTTTCAGCAGAAATCTGACAACTATTTTTTTAAAGAACTGAATGGAAATTCTAGGGTTAAAATACAATTGAGGGCCGAGCCCGTGGCGCACTCCAGAGAATGCGGTGCTGGGAGCGCAGCAGCGCTCCCGCCGCGGGTTTGGATCCTATATAGGGATGACTGATGAGCATTCACTGGCTGAGCGCGGTGCGGCTGGTCTCAAAAAGGGCAAAAAAAAAAACAATTGAAATTAAAAATTTAATGTGGATAGGTTCAACAGTATATTAGACACAGCTGAGGAACAAGTGAACTAAAAAATAGGCCAGAAGATAATACTCAGAATGAAATGTGAAGAGACAGAAGAATAAAAGCATACAAAAAAAGAG
The DNA here is from genome assembly GCF_000696425.1 of Galeopterus variegatus. NCBI lineage: Eukaryota > Metazoa > Chordata > Mammalia > Dermoptera > Cynocephalidae > Galeopterus > Galeopterus variegatus. The sequence continues at coordinate 136,007 of NW_007731867.1, forward strand.
AGTAAGAGACCTAAAAGGAAAAGTAAAACTGTCTACATATTAATTAGAGTCCCAGAGGAAGGGGAAAAAAATAATGGAGCAGAAGCAATATTTGAACAGATAATGGCTAAGATTTTTCAAAACTAGTGAAAAAAAGTGAGCCAAAGACTTATGAAGCCCTAAAAATTCTAAGAGGATATCAAAAAGGAATTGACATCCAGGTACATCACAGTAAAATACTGAAAACTAAGTACAAAGAGCTGGAAATAAAAAACAGACTTTCGGCCAGCCCCGGGGCTCACTCAGGAGAGTGCGGTGCTGGTAGCACCGAGGCCATGCGTTCGGATCCTATATAGGGATGGCCAGTGCGCTCACTGGCTGAGCGTGGTGTGGACAACATTGCACCGAGGGTTGCGATCCTCTTACCGGTAAAAAAAGAAAAAAAAAAACCAGATTGTCTTCAAACATGCACCAGTTATCATAAAACAGCCTTAGCAGAAACAATGAATGTAAAAAAACAGATTTCTATCTTTAAAGTGCTGAAAGAAAATAGCCTACAGTCCTATATCCTGTGACAATATCCTTCAAGAATGAAAGAGAAGTTCAGGAAATCTTCAGATGAACAAAAATTAAGACAATTTGGGCCGAGCCCGTGGCACATTCGGGAGAGTGCGGCGCTGGGAGCGCAGCAGCGCTCCCGCCGCAGGTTCGGATCCTATATAGGGATGACCGGTGCGCTCACAGCGCTCACTGGCTGAGCGCGGTAAGGCCGGTCTCAAAAAGGACAAAAAAAAATTAAGACAATTTGCCACCAGCAAGACCTGTATTAAAGGAAATAATACAGGGTACTCTGCAGGTAGAAAGGAAAATCATCTCAGATGAAAGATCAGAGGTATAGGAGGAAATGAAGAGCAACAAAATGATAAATATGTGGAAAAACAAATATAAGTATCAAATACATATTACAATGATAAAAATTCTGATTAAGTTTAAATATATATGGAATTAAAATACATAAGGACAATGGCATATAAGTTGGGAGGGAGTGAATGAAGTTAAAGTAAAATGAGTTTCTTGCAACGTCTGGAAAGAACACCAATTAACATTATACTTTGATATGGTTAGAATGCATGTTGTAATATCTAAGGTAACCACTAAAGAACAGTCAAACAGTACATAATTTTCAAACTAATGGGGGGTGGAGTGCAATTTTTAAATTAAGCAATCAACCCAAAATGAAGCAACAAAGAAGATTTCAAAAAAAGGGTGTGTGTATTTATGCTTATATATAAATGAAATGAATGACAAGAATAATACAAGGGACAGGAGGGAAGAATTAGGATTATCATATTAATATAAAGCAGTGTAGTGTTATTTAAAATTGAACTTAAATCAATTGCAAATATATTACAAACTCTAAAGCAACCACTAAAAAAGTAAAAAAAAAAAAAAGTATAACAGAAACAGATATGCTAAAGTAGTAGAGAAAATGGAATATAAGATGCTCAATTAGGGCTGGCCAGTTAGCTCGGTTAGTTAGAGCATGGTGCTGATAACACCAAGGTCCAGTGTTCGGTGGGGAAAAAAAGCTCAATTAAAACAACAAAAGGAAGAAAAAGAGAGGAGACAAAAATAGCAACAAAGAACGAGGGCATTGAATAGAAAACAGTAACAAATATGGTATATTAACCTAACTATATCAGTAATCACTTTAAACGTCCGTGGTCTGAATTAAAAGACAGATTGCCAAAAAGATCAACTAAATATTGTCTACAAGAAACCCACTTTAAATATAAAGACACATAGAGGTTAAAAATACATGGACAGAATTTTTTTCCAACATAGTACTAGAAGTCCTAGCCAGAGCAATTAGGCAAGAAAAATAAACAAAAGCCACTCAAATAAGAAATGAAGAAGTGAAGTTGTCTCTGTTTGCTGAGGATATGATCTTATACATAGGAAACCCTAAAGACTCTACCAAAAAACTGTTAAAAACAATAAGCCAATTCAGTAAGGTTGCAGGGTACAAAATCAATGTACAAAAATCAATAGCATTTTAAACACTAACAACAAACTATCTGTAAAAGAAATTAAGAAAAATCCCATTTACAATTGTGTCAAATATATATAAAATACTTAGGAGTAAATATAAGATTTGTGTACTGAAAACCATAAAACATCGATAAAAAAAATTGAAGAAAACACAAATAAATGAAAAGATATCCTATGTTTGTGGGTTGAAAGAATTAATATTCTTAAAATATCTGTTCTATACTACCCAAAGTGCTCTACAGATTCAATGCAATCCCTATCAAAATTCCAATATCATTTTTCACGGAAATAGGAAAAAAAAATCCTAAAATTCATATAGAACCAGGAAAGATCTCAAATAGCCTAAGCAATCCTGAGCAAGAACAACAAAGTGGGAGGCATCACACTCCCTGACTTCAAAATATACTATGAAGTTATAGTAATCAAAACAGCATGGTACGGGCATAGATGCATCAAGCAATGGAACAAGATAGAAAGTCCAAAAATAAACCCATGCATTAACAGTCAATTGATTGTCAATAAAGATGCCAATAACACACAATGGGGAAACAGCGGTCTCTTCAATAAATGATGCTGGGAACACTCCATAACCAAATGCAGAAAAACAAAATTGTACCATTACCTCACACCATACACAAACATCAACTCAAAATGGATTAAAGACTTAAATGTAAGACCTGAAACTATAGAACCAATAGAAGAAAACCTAGGGGGAAAGCTTCATTAGTTTGGTCTGGGCAATGATTTTTTTGGATATGACCCTGATTACACAGGCAACAAAAGCAAAAACAGACAAGTGGGATTGCAACAAACTGAAAAGCTTCTGCACAGCAAAGGAAACAATGAACAGAAGAGACAATCCACAGAGTGGGAGAAAATATTTACAAGCCATACATTTGATAAGGGGTTAATATCCAAAATATATAAGGAATTCAAATAACTCAATACCAAGAAAATAATTAACCTGATTTTAAAATAGACAAGGGAGTTAAATAGACATTTTTCAAAAGAAGACATACAAATGGACAACAGTTTCATGAGAAAATACTCAACATCACTAACCATCAGGGAAATGCAAATTAAAATCACAATAAGATATCACCTCACATCTGTTAGAATGGCTATTATCAAAAACACAGAAAATAATAAATGCCGGCAAGGATGGGGACAAAGGGGAATTCTTACACACTGTTGGTGGGAATGTAAATTAACCTCACCATATGATCAGCAATACCACTTCTGGGTGTATATACAAAAGAATTAAACTCAGTATGTTAAAGGGATATCTGCACTCCCATGTTCACTGCAGCATTACCTACAATAGCCACGATATGGAAAAAAACTAAGTGTCCATCAACAATAAATGGCTAAAGAAAATGTGGTATATATACACAATGGAATACTATTCAGCCTTAAAAAAAGAAGGAAATTCTGTTATTTGCAACAATATGGATGAAACTGATGCTAAGAAAAATAAGCTAGATACAGAAAGACAAATACTACATACTGTAGACTGGATGCCCTACCCACAACCTCACAGAAGTTTAAATCTCCACTGTAACTGTTAAGGGCAGGAAATCCTATTACAGTAATTGAAAGGTGGAGCCTTGAAAAGGTAATTAGTAGGACCATGCAGTAGTGAATGGATTAATAATAATAGTCAGGGGTGTGGTTCTGAGGGCTTTAAAAAGGAGAGTGAACGAGGAGGTTGGTCTCTTTCTCTCTCTGCTCTGCCATCTTCTGCCATGTGAGACCACTGGGTCACTGTTGCCACCACCAAGACCCTCACCAGATGTATTCCCTGGACTTTGGACTTCCCTGCCTCTGAAACTATAAGCAATAAATTTTGTTTTCTTTATAAATTACCCAGTTCCACATATTTTTCTATAAGAAACAGAAATGGACTAATACACCACATGATCTCACTTATATGTGGAATCGAAAAAGTCAAACTTGTAGACATAGACAGTAGAATGATGGTTACCAGAGGTGGTGGGGGTCTGGATTTCTCTATCAGAAATGGGGAGGAGGGGGAATGAAAGGGGTTGACCAAAAGGTACAAAGTTTGAATTAGACAGGAGGAATACATTTTTGATATCTAATGCATGGCATAACAATCATGGTTAATAATAATGTATTATATATTTTTTAATTGCTAAAATAATAGATTTTTAAATGTTCTCAAAAAAATGTAAAGTATGTGAGGTGATAGTTGTGTCAATTAACTTGAAATAATCATTCCACAATGCATACATATATAAAAGCATCATATTGTACCCCACAAATATACAATTATTTATCAATTAAAAATAAAACTGTAGGGCCAACCCCATGGCGCACTCAGGAGAGTACAGTGCTGGGAGCGCAGCGGCGCTCCCGCCGCGGGTTCGGATCCTATATAGGGATGTCCAGTGCGCTCACTGGCTGAGCGCAGTGCAAGCGACACCAAGCCAAGGGTTGTGATCCCCTTACCAGTCACAAAAAAGACAAAAAAATAATAATAATAAAACTGTAAATTTTTAAAAAGTAAATGGATGAAGAAAGATATACCATGCTAACACTAATCAAAAGAGAGCAGGAGTAGCTATACTAATTTCAGACAGAGCAGATTTCAGAGAAAGGAAAATTATTAGGGATAAAGAAGGGGTATTATATAATGCTAAAGAGGTCACTTCTCCAAGAAGACATAACAATCCTTAATGTGCAGATGACTAACAACAGAACATCCAAACAGGAGGGAAAAATGATAGAACTACAAAGAGAAATAGACAAACCCACTATTGTAGTAGAGACTTCAAAACCCCTCTATCAGAAATGGACAGATCCAGCAGGTAGAAATTCAGTAAGGACATACCTGAACTCAACACCACCATCAAACAACTGGACTTAATGGACATTTATAAGCTACTTTATCCAAATAGCAAAATACACATTCTTCTCAAGTTTACAAGGAATATTCACCAAGACAGACCACATTCTGGGCCCGAAAACACACCTTAACAAATTTAAAATAATGGAAATCATACAACGTCTACTCTAATCAATAACAGAAAGATAGCTAGAAATCCCAAAATTCTTGGAGATTAAACACACTCATAAGTAATTATGAGCCAAAGAAAATCTCAAGTGTAATTTTAAAAAACAGTTATGGGTCATTTAATGACAGGGATAAGTTCTGAGAAAAGTGTCTTTAGGTGATTTCATCACTGTGTGAACGTATAGAGTATACTTACACACACCTAGATGGTATAGCATGATATATACCTAGGCTATATGGTACAGCCTATTGTTCCATTCACCATTGTATATATGGTCCATCATTGACAGAAACGTTATGTGACTGACAAAATAACATGACTATTTTGAACTAAATGAAAATGAAAATATAACTTAGCAAATTTTGTGGGATGCCCAAAAGTAGTTCTTAGAGGGAGATTTACAGCATCGAATGAACATAGTAGAAAATAAAGATCTAATATCAATAATCTAATCTTTCACCTTAGGAAACAAGAAAAAGAAGAACAAATTAAACCCAAAGTAAACAGAAGAAAAGAAATAATAAAAAAACAAAAGTTAGTACTTTGAAGAGATCAATAAAATCAGTAAGCCTCTAGCCAGGCTAACTAAGATAAAAGAGAGGGGACACAAATTACTAATAATAGAAATGAAAGAGGGGGTATCACTACAGATGTCATGGACATTAAAAGTATAATAAAGGAAAACTATGAATAACTCTATGCCTATAAATTTGATAACCTAGATGAAAGGAACCAATTCCTTGAAAGATACAATCTATCAAAATTCACACAAGAAATGACAATTCAATAGGTCTATATCTATTTTTAAAATTGAATCAATAATTAATAACCTTAAAAAAACACAGAGCTTCAGGCCTAGGTGGGTTCACTTGTGAATCCTGCCAACCATTTAAGGAAGAACTTATATCAATTTTCTACAATCTCCTTCAGAAAATAGAAGCACAGGGAATACTTTCTCATTCTGTGAGATCAGCATTACCCTAATTCCAAAACCAGACAAAGACATTACAAGAAAAGAAAACTACAGACCAATACCTCTTATGAACACAGGCCTAAGATCATAACAGGCACCTCACCAAAGAAGATTTACTGATGGCAAATAAGCATATGAAAAGATGTTCCAAGCTCAATTGGTTAGAGTATGGTGTTACAACACCAAGGTCAATAGTTCCAACCCCTGTACCAGCCAGCAGTCTAAAAAAAAAAAAGGAAGAAAAGATAGACCATACCTTTTGCAAATTAAAACACTGAGATATCACTATATACCTACTAGAATGGCCTAAATCCTGACAACACCAGATGCCGGCAAGGATGTGGAACAATATTAACTCTCATTTATTGTACATCCAGACAATGGAATATTATTCAGTGGTAAAAAGAACCACCAAGCCATGAAGACATGGAGGGACCTTAAATACATATTACTACATATAAAAGAAGCCAGTCTGAAAAGGCTACATACTGTATGATTCCAATTACACA
>NW_007731867.1:143795-144344 GCF_000696425.1 Galeopterus variegatus
CATTATCTTTAGAAAAATAAAAAAGCTATCAACATAGAATTTTAAACTCAACAAAACAACTTTCAAAAATAAAGGCAAGTATTTTTTTTCAGACAAACAAAAGCTGAGATTCAACACCATCAGACCTAAACTAAAAACTTATTAAAGGTAGTTCTCTTCAATAATTTAGAAAATGATAGAAGAAAATGATACTTTTGGATCTACATGATGAAAAGCACAGAAAATGGTAAATATATGGGAAAATATAAAAGTTCTTCCTTGTTTCTTAATCTTTTTGTCAGATAGTTATTTAAAGCCAAAATAACAATGTATTATGAGATATGTAACATGTGGAAGTAAAATGTATGACAATCTCACAAAGGACAAGAGTGGAGATGTGGAAATACCCTGTTATGAAGTTCTAATAATATACAATCTATTACTTGAAGGAAGACTGTGGTATATTAAAGATGCATATTGTAGACCCTAGAGTGATCACTAATAAAATAAAACAAAGAGGTATAACAAGCTAATAGTGAAGATAAAATGAAATCATTAAAAAAATAAAAA
>NW_007731867.1:146092-146725 GCF_000696425.1 Galeopterus variegatus
TTGTGTGTTGCATCATCAGTTTTGATATCAAACCAAATTTTGTGTGGGATCCATCCCACTTCTGTGGAGTGCCATAGCACATTAACAGAGACTCCAAATACATGAAGACAAAACTGATAGAATGGGAAAGGCAAACAGTTAAATTCGAATTATAATTAACACTTCTCTCTCAACAAATGACAGTAGACAGAAAATCAGTAAGGTTAGACACTATCAACCAATTTGACCACAATGACATTTATAGAACAATCCACCTAACAACTACAGAATATGCACATTCTTTTGAAGTACACATGAAATATTCAGCAAGATAGACTAAGAAACTGGGCCATAAAACAAGTCCCAATAAATTTAAAAGGATTAAAATCATTTGGAATGTGTTCTGACTACAATGAAATTAAAGTAGAAATCAACAATAGACATCTGGTAAATTCCCAAATGTTTAGAAATTAAATACACTTCTAAGTAATCAATAAGTAAAAAAAGAAATCATAGAAAAATAAGAAAATATTTTGAATTGAATTAAAATAAAAATACAACATATCAAAATTTGTGAGATGCAGTTAAAGCATGTGCTTAGAGGGCAATTTACAGCTTAAATTGTATTAGAAAAGGTCTTAAATCAACTACTTA
>NW_007731868.1:0-13983 GCF_000696425.1 Galeopterus variegatus
GTATCCATTCACTTCTCAACAAAGATCATTTATCTTCCCTAGCATGCAATTTGTTGCAAAAAAAAAAAAAAAATGCTTTCTTCCTTAATATATTCTACTGGCATGCTCTGGTTTCTTGTTCTAATTTAAACTTATTATTATTAGTCCTACTACAGAACCACCATCCTGGTCATCCTAGGATTTCTTTAATTTGAATTTTGGGGTTTGTTTTATTTTATCTTAGATTTTCCATCTTCATCTTTTTTGGGATGGTGGGGAATTGCATTTTATTTTGCTGAGGTTTATATTTTAATACATTTTATAGAAAAATTACATTCTTACATATCTTAGAATGGTTTTATTTTATCTTTATGTTTGATTATTACTTTGGTTCAGTATAGTATTTGAGATTTAAAACATTTTTCTTTACACTCTTACTAAAGGCCTGACTACATTTTCTTCTAGTATGTATGTTGCTAGTGAGAAGTTGGCTGCCAATCTGATTCATATTCTTTGCAGGTAACTTAATTATTTTATTTTCTTTTTTTCTGTAATATTTAGAATTTTTTTTATCTTTGTTATTCTGAAATTTTATGAGAATATGGAAAAGATATTTATCCATTGTTGCTTAACTTTTCCCCCAATATTTTCCATATTTTTTGTGTGTTTATGGTTTATATTTTTCCAGCTTTTCTCCTGAAATTTTCATTTAAGCAATAATTTTTAACCTCCAGGAACTCTCCTTTATTCTTTCATTTTTTTTCTTTTTCTTTTTTCTTTTTTTTTTTTTGCTTTTTGTCCTTTTTGAGACTGGCTGCACCGCGCTCAGCCAGTGAGTGCTGTGAGCGCACCGGTCATCCCTATATAGGATCCAAACCCGCAGCGGGAGCGCTGCTGCGCTCCCAGCACCGCACTCTCCCGAGTGCGCCATGGGCTCGGCTCCATTTTTTTTTCTTTTTAATTTTATCCTTTTTCCTAATAAATAAATGTTACCAAACTTTTCCAAAAAGAAAAAAAGAGGTCTAGCATTTAATTAAGGTTCTTGTCTTTTCCCTGAATTACCTTTGTTTCCTCTGGGATCAATATTCTGTTTGATTCCTTTGGTCCTTCTCTTTTATGTTGCTGTATTGGTAGTAGTAATTAATACTACCTGTCCTTAAAAACAATCCTCCTTTTTCCTAATAAATAAATGTTCCCAAACTTTTCCAAAAAGAAAAAAAGAGGTCTACCATTTAATTAAGGTTCTTGTCTTTTCCCTGAATTACCTTTGTTTCCTCTGGGATCAATATTCTGTTTGATTCCTTTGGTCCTTCTCTTTTATGTTGCTGTATTGGTAGGAGTAATTAATGCTACCTGTCCTTAAAAACAATCCCAAAATTATTAGTAACTTAACACAATGGAAGTTGTTTTGTTTTGTTTTCTCCTCACATGTCTTTCTGCTCAGGGAACTCTCCTGGGCAGCTCTCCTATGAGAGAATACTCAGAGATGCAGGATGCCTCTACCCATTAATTCCCATTATTGTCACAAAAGGTGACAGAGAGGAGGAACACATGTAGGAGATTTTGTGTTTTGGACATGAAGATTTTGTGTTTTGGCTGATGTTTCTGCTCACATAGCACTATTTAAAACTAGTCATCTGGTCCCATATAGATGCAAATAGTTTTTCTGCACTCCCAAGAGGATGACAAAATGGTTTGAGAAATCAACAGAATTGTCTTTGTCACAGCTATGTAAATGTCTGTTGATACTCAGTTGTCCAATATGTTTATGAATGAAAAATGTCGATTATTACCTGTAAGTGACTAACATTTTGTCTGATAGTAGTTCCCTGTTCACTGCATGAAAAGACTGACTGCAAGCTTCTGTTTGTGGGTGTGGTATGTGGTCTGGCAGGCTTCATTCTAAGATAAGCCAGCTGGCAGCCTGTACTCTGGAAGCCATTTCTCTCTTAGGCTGATAGTTTAATTTAGCCTTATGTTATAGGCACTTTCCTTAAACATACTTACATGTGCAGCAGTTAGAAAAGGGGCCCTGACCCAGCAGCCACTGGACATACAGTTCTTCAGTCAGTTGTCTTGCTTTGAGTTCTTTCTCATGTTTTGACTGTATCCCTAAGCACTTAAGGAACGCTGTAAAAGTGGCTCTGCCTCACCTGCTGCTTTCTCCTCTACCTGTATTGAGTTGTGGCTGCTTAAACTATGACTTATATATATCACTTTGGCCATAGCCGTCTCTGGTCTTTCAGAAACTTATAAAATTTTGTTTCAACAATATTCTTTCAGTATTTGGCAATTATATTAATTTCTTCTCTTCCCTTTCTCTTTTTTTTACTATAACATATTTCTATTCTTCATTGCTTTTATTGCTTTTTTTGATTTCTTCTCTTTCTCTTTTTTTTACTATAACATATTTCTATTCTTCATTGCTTTTATTGCATTTTTGGAGTGAGAGATAAATGATTTTTTATTCAATCTATTATCTTGAACTTAAGTTTTACACTTAGCAAAATGTGATTTTCCATGCCAGTGTAACTATTCACTATATTATTAAATGATTTTATAAATTAAGTTTTGAAATATGAAAAATATTTCATTTATGGTATACCATAATTTACATACTAATTTTCTCTATTTGAATATTTATGTTATTTCAGTATTGCTTTCCACAATTAAAAACAACTCTGCAATGGGAATTCTTGTAATTGGGATGTTAGATGTCTGATGGTTTTCTTACATCGAATTCCTTGAAGTAGAATTGCTAACTCAAAGGGCATTTACTTTTTATGACTTTATATATGCATAGCAAATTGCCCTCCATAAATGCCATACTGTTTTATAAGCCCATCAGCAGTAGGTATTATCATTTAAAAGAAAATCTTTACCAAATTATTTGCACCAATAGCATTTACTAACTGGGTGCTTTGATTTCCTCAGCTATAAAACATAGTCTGGGTATTGGGCTATTGTAATGATTAAACATGTACCTCGTACATGCCTATCACAAACTAAATATACAGTGACTGTATTTTTAAACTGATAAATTCTTTTAAAAGAGAATCAGCTGGCTGTCTTTCAGGGTTGTTGTGAGGATTAAATGAGATAATATATGTAAATAATATATGCATATGGAAGTGGTATATAAGTAGCATGTAAGTGTTAAGTATTACCATTCTCTCTCCTTCTAATCCAGGCCTCTTGAATGTAAGAGCAACCTAAATCCCAGGATTCTAGCTAGGACACAGAGACAGCAAGCAAATCATGCGAACAGCATCTGAGCTTCAGGGCAGGTGGTCTAATTGACCCATTACTGAAGAAGATCAAAGAGACCAACAAAAGATTGACCTCAGGGGATTTATTTTCCTTTGGCCACTCATTCAGATTTCCTTTTGTTTACAGATTCATCAGAGAGCATCTCTGTGAGCAATTTATCCATAAGACTGCTGTTATCTCCTTCCTGTGCACTGTCCCTGTGGCTAAGTAATTCTCCACTCACTCCCACTCCCACTGTGTCTGTATATGAATGCATCCAGTGTACAGCGGACACATTTCTGGTTTTCTCAAGAGCTCTGGGGGTTTTGATAACAAGCTGGCAGGAAGGAAGGGATAGAGTTTTGAAAAGAATAAAGTGAAAAGAACTAGGGTAATAAACATTGTGGGTAGCTAAGGGATAATCTTGAATATGGAAAGGTGAATATAAAATTATTGGAAAGTTAGCTCCAGAAATTATGGCATAAAATAGAACTTGGGTTTAATAGGTGTATTGATTGTCCAGATGTGCCTCTGCTTTGACCTTTTCTGTGACCTTAGGATCTTTGAAATATTAGCTACGTTAGAAAGTTTACNTGCTTTGACCTTTTCTGTGACCTTAGGATCTTTGAAATATTAGCTACGTTAGAAAGTTTACATTACGAGCCTTATTTTCTTTTTCCTCCTTTCTTCCTTCTCCCTGATTTTCATGTCCTGGAGTACACCCTAGCCAGTTAAGCGAAGCCATTGTTTCACATAGATGCTCAGCTCTGAAATACATTTGATTAAGAGTTAGTGTTTCTAGACACACTCAAAAAGTCCTTGTTTCCTGCTTTGTTTCCTACATCTGTGCCCTGAAATCAGCTCTGAGCATCCTCCATGTATTATTTCATGAAGTAAATGAATCAAGCAAGTGTCCAAAGGAATGATGATCTTTTTGAGTTTATATGAGTTAAGTTATGCATTTTTTTCTGGTAGTAGTAGGTGTTAAATGATCATGGCTCAAACAACAACAAAAAGTTATTATGACATTTTTTTAATTCACATTAAAAAAAAGCCCACACTGACGCAGTCCTGAGCTAGTAAGAAGGCTGCAGGGAGGTTTCAGCAAGGTGGAAGCTTATTTCTCTTTCACATAAAAGCCTGAATGTAATCTGTTTAGGGCAGTTGTAGAAGCTGCATCATGATCTAAGACCGAGACCTACTTTCTGCTTTGCTCTACCTAGAGTACTAATAGTCCAAGACTGAGTGCAGCCATCGCATTCAGGTACCAAGAAGTAGAATAAAGGAAAGGGGAAGGAATGGACATGTAGACTTCTCTTTAACACTCTTAGTGAAAGTTGTACCCAGCACTGGATCCTACATCTCACGACCAGAACTAAGTCACATGACTATACCTGACTATAAGCAAATCTGAAAAAAGTGTTCTGTTTTGTTCTAATTTTAAATGTCCATGTGCCCAACTAAGTTTAATTTTGGTTGATTTATTTTATTTATTTTTGTTTATTATTTTTGTTTATTATTTTGAATAGAAACAGTGGAGAATAGATATTGTGGGACAACCAGCAGTTTCTGCCACAGTAGAATATTTTTCTTGGTAGAGAGCATAAAAAAATNTAAAATTGTAGATGATAAGTTTAGCACATGGAAGGAGAGAAAAGAAACAAAGGGAAGGTTTCAGATACCAGTATCATTATACAAGGGTACTTCAAAAAGTCTGTGAGAAAATAGAATTTGAAGAATAATACAAATCTTTCCATGAACTCTTTGAAGTACCTTTGTACCAAGATTTTTAAAGGATCAAAGAATAAAGATGTAAGGAGGTGTAAAGTGTGAATATTGCTTAGAGGTACAAAAGTAATTAATAGAGAACATATATAAATAGTAATATAAGTTATGTGGGAGTATTGAGGCTTAGTTAGGATAAGGGATAAGCAAACTAAGTTGTCATCAGTTGAGGCTACACCACCACACTCTCTTTAGGTCCCTCTTCCCAGTGGGGTAGCATCCCATTTTTCAATACGATTGTCAGGGAGGGAGGCACTTCTGTGGACTGAGATAGCTAATGGAAAGTCCCAGTGATATGAATATGTAATGTAAAAGGTATACACCACAGGAATAGACAGATAAATAATGAATGAGTGTCTTTAATCCAGGAGAATTCCTTTTGTTCAAGCAAATGCATCAGGTTAACCTAGTCTGAACTAACAAACCATTTGAGCCACTTGTACTCACCAAGTGACCTTCCAATTATCATTTGTCTTCCTATATGCCTTCTTTCCAGGAAAATAATGTGCTGGCTGAAGAGCATGTCCCTAGAATCCATGACAATTATATTTTTTATTATTGAATTTTAAATTTATCAGTCGACATTCTAGTTTATATAGCAACATTTTCTTTGACCTTAAACAGACCATGAGAGACTGATCCACATTTTCTGTGATGGTGCAAACAAATTAATGAGCCTTAAAAACTGAGAATTGCAGCGTGAAACGTGTGACTTCACTAAGTCATCAGGTTAGGGAGTAGATGCAGAAATCGTTTTATGTAGGGTTCACCACAGAGACATCTTTCAGTGGTCAACAAAGCGCATTACCTGGAGATGTCCCTGTCTTATTACTTGCCTTCCTCTCATCTACAGAATGTTTTTAAGGGAGTTAAACCCTCACTGACATTTGGTAAAGCTGAGCTTCATTGACGTTGTCTTCTTCTATTGACCAACTGACCCATTCTGTGTGCTCCTTGGACATTTTGTGACTTCTCTCACATGCTTCCTTCCAAAGATAAATATACTTCTTTGCTGTGACTTGCTCTGGCTCCAACTACTCCTTACCTTAGGCTCAGTTCCTATTTTCTCTCTGTGAACACTTGGATTCAAATCCTGACTCCACCACTACCAAGCTATGGGTGTCAAGTGAGGAAAATTACTCAGCAGTCTTAGAGCTCATTATATTCATTTGCAAATGTAATGGATTTGGATTGACCTTAATAACCTATGAGGACCTTTCATTGTGAGAATAAATGAATTTATGGGCTCACAGTGGACTGGAAATATTTGCCTTCACCAGTGCTTCTCAATGTAATCAACCCAAAATGATCATTTTATTTTTTATCTANTAAAATTGTAGATGATAAGTTTAGCACATGGAAGGAGAGAAAAGAAACAAAGGGAAGGTTTCAGATACCAGTATCATTATACAAGGGTACTTCAAAAAGTCTGTGAGAAAATAGAATTTGAAGAATAATACAAATCTTTCCATGAACTCTTTGAAGTACCTTTGTACCAAGATTTTTAAAGGATCAAAGAATAAAGATGTAAGGAGGTGTAAAGTGTGAATATTGCTTAGAGGTACAAAAGTAATTAATAGAGAACATATATAAATAGTAATATAAGTTATGTGGGAGTATTGAGGCTTAGTTAGGATAAGGGATAAGCAAACTAAGTTGTCATCAGTTGAGGCTACACCACCACACTCTCTTTAGGTCCCTCTTCCCAGTGGGGTAGCATCCCATTTTTCAATACGATTGTCAGGGAGGGAGGCACTTCTGTGGACTGAGATAGCTAATGGAAAGTCCCAGTGATATGAATATGTAATGTAAAAGGTATACACCACAGGAATAGACAGATAAATAATGAATGAGTGTCTTTAATCCAGGAGAATTCCTTTTGTTCAAGCAAATGCATCAGGTTAACCTAGTCTGAACTAACAAACCATTTGAGCCACTTGTACTCACCAAGTGACCTTCCAATTATCATTTGTCTTCCTATATGCTTTCTTTCCAGGAAAATAATGTGCTGGCTGAAGAGCATGTCCCTAGAATCCATGACAATTATATTTTTTATTATTGAATTTTAAATTTATCAGTCGACATTCTAGTTTATATAGCAACATTTTCTTTGACCTTAAACAGACCATGAGAGACTGATCCACATTTTCTGTGATGGTGCAAACAAATTTATGAGCCTTAAAAACTGAGAATTGCAGCGTGAAACGTGTGACTTCACTAAGTCATCAGGTTAGGGAGTAGATGCAGAAATCGTTCTATGTAGGGTTCACCACAGAGACATCTTTCAGTGGTCAACAAAGCGCATTACCTGGAGATGTCCCTGTCTTATTACTTGTCTTCCTCTCATCTACAGAATGTTTTTAAGGGAGTTAAACCCTCACTGACATTTGGTAAAGCTGAGCTTCATTGACGTTGTCTTCTTCTATTGACCAACTGACCCATTCTGTGTGCTCCTTGGACATTTTGTGACTTCTCTCACATGCTTCCTTCCAAAGATAAATATACTTCTTTGCTGTGACCTGCTCTGGCTCCAACTACTCCTTACCTTAGACTCAGTTCCTATTTTCTCTCTGTGAACACTTGGATTCAAATCCTGACTCCACCACTACCAAGCTATGGATGTCAAGTGAGGAAAATTACTCAGCAGTCTTAGAGCTCATTATATTCATTTGCAAATGTAATGGATTTGGATTGGCCTTAATAACCTATGAGGACCTTTCATTGTGAGAATAAATGAATTTATGGGCTCAGAGTGGACTGGAAATAATTGCCTTCACCAGTGCTTCTCAATGTAATCAACCCAAAATGATCATTTTATTTTTTATCTAAATATAATTCACAAACTCCAAAATAATAACAGTTGTTCCATCTAGAAACAATACTTAATGCTTTGTAATAGTGTCCTGTGTTAAGAGCCAAGTGCCCTTCCTCTTGTAGGCCCTGTTGGCCAGTGCCACTCCTTTAGTGAGATTCTCACAATCACTCATCCTCCCCGTCTGCCACGCTGCCTGTGGGTGGGACCTGCTCCCAGAGCTTGGCTCTCTGCCCTCTGCTGATGTGGTCAGTCTTGCTCACACCAGCTACTTTCTTTTCTTTTCCTTTCCTTTTTTTCCCCCACCCCTTTCTATTTATGTTTGGCACATTCAGACTATGTTTTATCTGGTCGTATGTGTCCCGGAGGTTACTAACTTATTTATTGATACTTAGCACATCTTGTGAATTCAGCCCAAGCTACTTGACTCTGCACTTAGTTTCCTTATAATGGACTCTAACATTCTCAAATAATGTATATGACATATACACAAGTATCTTTTAATTCCCTCTCCCTTGGTTTTTCATCACATTAAATTTTTTTGAAGAGATTAGACCTGTTGTCCTGTACCAGCTTCTTTTTTAAATTTTTATCTTCTGATCCTTTGCTTTCCTCAGACTTGGAATATTTTTGGAGGCAATATGGGAGTTCACCTGATTTAAGGAATGTAACTCTTTCAGCCAAGCCTCTGCTATTAGTGAAAATATTGTGATAGGGGCTTAATGTTTTTTCTTTCTTAATTATAGCTTCATTAAGCCTAGAGGTAATACCACACCTAGGGCTTTTATGAAAAATGCAGGTGCCAGCTCTGTGTGTGTGTGTGTTTCTCATAGTGTCACAACCTTCCCGGTAGAGCTTGCTTCAGCTGTTTTACCAGGGACCTGAGGGATAGTTTAGAGAAGAGCTGGAAGAGGGAGGAAACCTTATCACTGATTTCTTATCCATTACCTTATTTATCCATTAGAGAAACATCACCTCACCTTAGCCTGGCCTGTCTTTCAAAACCCATAGGAAAGGATGGAACGTTACTCCTCCAAGGACCACACTCACCTGTGCAGGAACTGCTACGTTACTCTCGCTGTTCTTCCTTTGCCTTCCAGCAAGCACAGTGCCATATTAAATGTAACATTTATGTATTTATGGGTATAGAGATATTACATTTAAATATATTTCAAACACAAATAGATATTTTAATAAATAAGGCCTCAGAGTCATACTTGCATACTATGTTCATTGTTTTTCACCACTGTGATTAAATGAAGTAATTTCATTTCTAGGGGAGCTATAGCTTTAAAAAGTAGAGGCAGATTCTTTATTAAAGCACGTCTCACTGGCTCCACTTGGACCTTGAGTATATCTTTTATTGACTTCTAGTTGCATCTTATACTTCATTATATCAGCTGCATATTCCTCGGACAATATTCTTAGAAATGTTTTCTCTCCTTGGTATAATTCTGATAGTCTGCTGTTTTTTTCCCAGCTCCTAAATTCCATATAAGCACTTCACAGATATCCTCTATCTCTCTCTCTCTGGATTTTTTTCTCTCTGTCTCTTTCTGTATTTCTCTCTCTCTTTCATTGTGTGCGTGTGTCTGCTTGTCATGCTCTATTGTAATTAGCTCTTCAAGAAATTTGTTTCTCTGGTTATGTTCTTAGAAATCTTGATTTATTTCTAGAATCATAAAATCTCAGAGTTCAAATAATAGGCTCTTGTTTACTTAATAGTATTCTAAGATAAATTTCATTTAAAGTGATCTTATTGGTCATTGAATCCAATCTTCCATCCACTGGTTTCTGACTCCGTGTTCCAGAGGAGGCTGGGAGAGCATTCACTGACTGTTCTCACATGGAGGAGGATCTTCTCTGTTTATAACAATGTCTGACACATGCCAAGTACTCAATAAATATTTATTGTTATTATCATTACTTTGCATTTGATTCAACTTACCTTAGATGTTTTTTCTCTCTTTCTCATATGCCCTGATCACTTCATAAATTTCCCTTTAATGTTACTTGGCCTAGCTTAGAGGCCCTTAGTTCTAAAGTCATTTGAGAATGCTAAAATTCTAAATTTCTAGGAAATTCCCATTACCTTTCAAATATTTTAAATTCTTAAGACTGCAAATGTATATACTAAAAGAAAACCCAGTTTTATTCTTTTGTCTGTTCAACACTCTTGTGAAGAGAAAAATTAAAAAAATATTCATCTCCTGCCTCTGATCCTAGCTTTTCTTTACTTCTCTCTCCGTGGGGAAAGCAAACATGTACTCTGATATGGCGCAGAACCATCATGGAGAGCCTTGGAGCCAGACTTCCTGGGCTGGTATCTCAGCTCAAGCACTTACTAATCTTGTGACTGTGGGCAGAATTATCTAACCCATCTGTGCCTCAAGTTCCTTATCTGTGGAGTGGGGGTGATAATAAAAGCACCTGCAGCATAGGGTCTTTGTTAGGATAAAGTTAACCGCGTGCGACAGTAGGAACAGCGCCTGAGGGACAATACGCGCTAACAGATCTTAGGGGAAACTGCAGTGCCTCCGTACAGCAGTGATGCGAATCCCTGCTGCTCTGCTCTGTAAGGAGAAATAACACTGTGTAGCAGATTAAACGCATGAGCTCTGTAGGCATTCTGCATTAGATTGGACCCAGATGCTGCCTGTGTGCTGTGACCCTGGGCAAGTAATTTAGTCTCTCCAAGCTTCAATGCCTTCATTTATTAAATGTGACCAATAACTTTAATTTTTATCTTCTGATCCTTTACTTTCCCCAGATTACGAAGCTTTGCTTTAGGGGTGATAATGTATGAAAACAACTACATTGCACCCGGGCACCAAGTACTCATAATATCTTACCTGTTAGAAAAAAGCAATGATCTATCCCCTATATATCTCTAGTTCACTATTTTAAAACTAATTTGAGACCCTGTCGTTTGTTTTCAATTTGCATATGAAGTTGATTTTTTTAAAGACACTTCCTTTGTTAACTCTTCACTTTCCTGAAATTTTTCCGACTTGCTTCTGTCTCAACTTCCTTCAATAAGAGACAATTCAATCGCAATCTAGCACAGACCTTTTAACAGAGCGCACAAGATCTAAACAGAGATAACAGGTGAAACTTTCTCACATCCTCACTGCTCTTAGTGACATAGTCAAGAATAAACATACCTGACAGGTCGAGTAATTGTTGCTGCTGGTATGACTCATGACAAGCCTTACATTTGGAGTCTTAGCATGTGTGTATGAGCGAAAGTGTTTTTGTGTGTGTGTGTGTGTGTGGTCTCTTGCCTCTTGACCTTGATTTCCCCACTGTGGCACACCTTGTTCTTGCAGTGACAACCACCAGATACCCTGGTCCTCATTCTGTCTTTCCTCCAAATGGTTCCCCTTTTTGCTGCCTGCTGCTCAAGTATTATAACAATCCCAATTAACCACCCCTGGAGATCAGCGCACCAGCCTTTCATCTTGGCTGTTTTGACTTGGTTGTCATTGGCCATCCTGTCGGTAGCTTCCAGTCTCATCCCCATCATTGGTGACATTATAGAGTTTGTGCCTGCTGTGTGATGCTCACTGTCCTCGTTAGTTCTCAACTTTTTTTTCTAGATTCACATTCTTTGCCTATCTAAAACACAGTTATCTTCTTTCGATGCCGCACCTCCTACCCCACAGAAGGGCCGTGGCGGTGGTGGAGGCAACTGCACTTGGGCTGTCTCCACTGCCTGTTCTCTGCCTGTCATTCTTTGAAGTCTGTGCCTTTGATGTCCACAGGCCTCCTGAAATCTATGGCTTAGCTTCCTCTGCTGACCCATTTTTATATCCAAAGATGATTCAGCAACTGATTCATGTTTATTTCCCTGTTCTCTGCCTCTAGCCTTCATTTATGAGCACAGCCTACCTACTGACTAACTCCTCAAGATCTTAGATGTTACGCTGCGTGGGCCAAACGCTGAATGCCTTTATCTCACAAGATAGCACCTTCTCAACGTCTTTTCTTTCAGCATTTCTAGCCCACGTGTTCTCTCTCTCAGATCATCCCCTTATAGCCATTCTTTCTGTATTTCCCTGTTCTCTGCCTCTGGCCTTCATTTATGAGCACAGCCTACCTACTGACTAACTCCTCAAGATCTTAGATGTTACGCTGCTTGGGCCAAACGCTGAATGCCTTTATCTCACAAGACAGCACCTTCTCAACGTCTTTTTTTTCAGCATTTCTAGCCCACGTGTTCTCTCTCTCAGATCATCCCCTTATAGCCATTCTTTCTGTTTCTTCTTATTCATCCCACCCTGAACACCCTGGCTTTCTGTCAGTCCGAACTACTCTGGCACCTTTTGTGGTGTTGTTCTCACTAGGTGTTTACTGTGGACTGAGAAAAAGATGGGCCTAATGACTTTAATTGTCTTAGTTACCTGCCCAAAATGAGTGAAGGGCAGTGAGACTTGGGCTCGTGGTCGGTGGTACTCAACACACCTTATGCAAGTACATGGACCTCAAAAATATAAATGCTGCACATCAAACACAGAATCCCTTGACACATCCCTCTCCTGCTCTTCTTCCAAAGATAATCACTGGTGTGCACTTTTCCAGCCCCTTTTCTCTCTCTATATTTGTATGCCCTACTAAAATAAGCTACAGTAAAATGTATAGGAAGCACCCAATTACTGTTGGTTGAATGAATATGTGTATATTTGTATGTATGTATGTGTGTACATACACATATATGCACACATATGTAGCTATACACATAAACTGCTTTGTATGTGTGTTTGTAAATGTGTTTTGAAATAAATTATACTGTTTTGTGCATATTACTTGTCAGCTTGCTTTTTTTTATTAAACAACATATCTTTGGAATATTTCCACGTTACCACATATCGCTCTATTTCATTTATTTTAATTGCTGCATATGTTATGGATATTTATTTGTTTATTTCTTTACTGATGGGTATTTACGCATTTTTTATATTTTGCTACTTAAAAGCAATGCTGTAACATAAATCCTGGCAAAATTTTCTGCCCACATGTACATGTATTTTTGTGGACTTGTTTATCTGAAGTGAATTGTTGAGTAAAACGTTATGTGCATTTTTAATAAACAATGCCAAATTGCCCTCCACAAATCCTGTCTCAGTTCACTTTCCAGCTGTGTATGAGAGTGCGCTTTTCCGCACATGCTCTCCAACATCAGATATTGATCCTTTTAATTCTGCCAAACTAATGGGTAAAAGGGTATCTTTTTTTGTCTGTTTTTTAAAAAATTCACATTTCACTGATGATTACTTAGACTAAGCATCTTTCCGTATGTTTATTGGCCTGATTCCAAATCTACCCTTTACACATTTTTTTCTTCTTTTCTTCCTATTTCAGAGGAAAAAATTCCCCTCTCTTAGTGCCCAAGAGTTAATTTCGTCCTGCTTCTTTTGCCTCTCCACTATCTTTTCTGCCTAGAATTGTCAATGTTCCTGTCTTTACAGATTTCTTCCTCCTGGCTTTCAAATATAATCAGATTGCAATTATATCTTGGAATGAAAGGTGTTATTCAACTTTACCATACCCTTTATTTTATTTATTTATTTATTTATTTATATTATGAATATTCATGAGATACAAAGCTAATTGTCACTCTTCGTGCCCATGATGTGAGGGCCAGATTCATATTCCTCCCTTGTTCCCTCCACTCCTAAACTTGTCCACTGAATGCTCCACATCTGCCACTCTGACCTCTTCCAGTCAATGGCATCCGTGATTGTACTCAGCCCTAATTTACTGGACTTTCTATGTTCTTTTAAATCGCACTACCATCACTTTTTAATCGTGGTCTTCTCTCTCTCTCTCTCTCTCTCTCTGTCTTTTTTTAAAGATGACCAGTAAGGGGATCTTAACCCTTGACTTGGTGGTGTCAGCAACAGGCTCTCCCAGTGAGTCACAGGCAGGCCCCTATCGCGATCTTCTCTTAACTTCTCAGGCACCGTATCACTTTTCTTCTTGCTTCTAGAATGACCTTCTTCATTTCTCGAGCTTTTTCCCCTTCTAGAGTGTGGATATTCAACAATTCATGTTTTTGGACCTTCATTCTTTTCACTTTTTACTTTGGCAATCTCGTCTATTCCAAACATTTCAACTACTACCTCTATGTCAATGACTCCCAAATCAGTCTCACCTAG
>NW_007731868.1:14925-31648 GCF_000696425.1 Galeopterus variegatus
ATCTATTCCAAACATTTCAACTACTACCTCTATGTCAATGACTCCCAAATCAGTCTCGCCTAGTCCTGATTTCTCATTAAAACTTCAGTCTTTCACTTGTACTTTTTCCCCATTGTATCGAATCACTGTAGCTTCCAGGTCAGAACCCTAAATAACACTTATGACTTCCCCCTCCTCAAATCAATTCCTTTGATTTTACCAATTTTGGGAAGTGTAATTAGAGGGAGAAAATCTTATTTGCTAAGTAGCAGAATTCTGCCTGAATAGAGACTTATTTTATCCACCTAATACTTTGGTGAGTCACTTTCACTGAGGAGGGTAGGTGACAGGGTAACCTCAAGAAGATTAAACCTGCATAAAATGAGGTGGCCATGCAGCTGCTTTCTAAGTAGAGGCGATCTGCTATTAACATTTTGGTTTTGCTGGATATACCTCTCCAGAGCTGAAATGTCTGGGATATAATGAAGATGTCTGGGATGTAATAAGGATGGGAGTGGCTGTGGAAAGAAAGAGGAGAAAAAAGATACCTGGCATACAGAATGGAAATGTGGCAAAAGAATAGGAATGTGTAAGAGGGATTTTATGAAGCTTTGCCATGCCATGCACATTTTAAACTCTCTACTTGTCTCTCTGGAAGATCTTCGGTATAAAACCTATTTCTCACTGATTGTAACTAATTGGGATTAATTAAAATGGTATATTAATTATGGTATTGTCCTCTGCCAACATTCCTAGTGCTTTTCTATTGTTCAGACACTGAATTAAGAATAATTCTTTCTTTTACAGCTTTATTAAGGTGTATTTGACAAACAATAAACATATTCAAAATGTACAATTTGATAAGTTTGACATATGTAAACACTTGGGAAACCATCACCAAAATTAAGATAACGAACTTAAACATCACTTTCAAAAGTTTCCTTGTGCTCCTGGATAATCCCATCCCTCCCTACACACTTTCTCCAGGCACATGCTGACACCTTCTTTCTATTACTCTCTAGATTTTCTTGCATTTGCTAGAATTTCATATAACGGATTCACAAAGTATTTACTCTTTTTTTGTCTCTCGGCCTTCATTCATCATAATTTTTTGACATTTATCCTTGTTGTTACAAATATATATAGTTCATTCTTTTTTATTGCTGAGTAGTATTCCATTGTGTGGCTATTCCACAGTTTCTTCACCTATTCACTTATGGAAAGACAACTGGGGTTCCCCCCCCAACTTTTGGCTATTACAAACAAAGTTGTTATAAATGCTTGTGTCTTTGTGTGGATCTGCCTGTGCCTTTATTTCTTTTGTTCACATGACTAGGAGTAGAATTATTGGGTCATATGTGTGTTTATATGGAATATTTTTTAAAAACAGTAAAACTCTTTTATACATTGGTTGTTCCATTTCACATTTCTATAGGTAGTGTATAAAAGTTTCAGTTGCCATACATCCTCACCAATGCTCAGAAAAACAGGGTGATTAATGTTTTTCACTTACCCACTATAGTTGTTTTATAAATTACCTCACTGTGCTCTTAATCCATGTGACCCTAATCATTATTGATATTGGAAATCTTTTCATGTGCTTGTTTCCCATTCATATATCTTTTCGGTTAAAGAGTCTATTTTAATCTTTTGTGTAGTTTTTCATTGGGTTTTTGTTTTCCTATTGTTGAGTTTAAGAATTCTTTATAAATTTTGGATAAAATTTTTTATTAGCAATATCCTTTGAACTATATGAAAAAGAAATTTGAAAATGATCTTATTTACAAATTATCAAAAACAATAAAATATCTAGGAATAAATTTAACCAAGGAGGTGAAAGATCTGTACACTAAAAATTATAAAACATTGATGAAACAAATTGAAGAAAATATAAATAAATGAAAAGATATCCAATGTTTATGTACTGGAAGAATCAATATTTTCAAAATGTTCATACTACCCCAAGTGATCTACAGGTTTAATACAGGTTCAATGGCATTTTTTCACAGAAGTAGAAAAAAGCAATCCTAAAAGTTATATGAAACCGGGCCGGCCTGTGGCTCACTCGGTAGAGTGTGGTGCTGATAACACCAAGGCCACGGGTTCGGATCCCATATAGGGATGGCCGGTTCGCTCACTGGCTGAGCGTGGTGCTGACAACACCAAGTCGAGGGTTAAGATCCCCTTACCGGTCATCTTTAAAAAAAAAAAAAAAAAAGTTACATGAAACCACAAAAGACCCCAAATAGCTAAAGAAATATTGAGAAAAAAGAACAAAACTGAAAGCTTCCTGATTTCAAATTGTATTACAAAGCTATAGTAATCAAAAAATGCAGTACTGGAATAAAAACACATAGACCAATGGAAGAGAAATGAACCTATGCATATATGATCAACTAACCTTTGACAAAAAAATGTGCCAAGAATACACAATGAGGAAAGTATAGTCTCTGCAATAAATGGTGTTGAGAAAACTGGATATCCATATGCAACAAATAAATAAATAGGACACTTACACCATACACAAAAGTTAACTCAAAATAAGTTAAAGACTGAAATATAAACATAAAACTCCTAGAAGAAAACATAGGGAGAAAACTAGATGACATTAGTCTTGGCAATGATTTTTTGGGGTATGACAACAAAACACAGGCAACAAGAGCAAAAATAAACAAGGTGGACTACATAAAACCAAAAGAGTTTCCACACAACAAAGGAAACGATGAACACAATGAAAAGGCAACCCATGGAACGAGAGAACATATTTGTAAATCATGGATCCAAAAAGGGGTTGGTATCCAAAATATATGCAGAACTTATGCAACTCAATAGCAGAAAACCAAATAACCCAATTTAATAATGGGCAAAGGACCTCTTTCCAAAGAATAGACATTTTTCCGTTTTCCCAAAGAAGACATGCAAATGGCCAATAGATATATGAAAGGGTGCTCAACATGACTAATCAACAGAAAAATGCAAATAAAACCGCAGTAAAATATCACATCACACCTGTTAGTATGGCTATTATCAGAAAGACTTTTTCTTTCAGTATCTTAAAGACGTTGCACTTGCATTATTTTTATGAAGAAACTTTCTGTCTTCCTTATCTTGTTTCACTGTACAAACATGTCTTTATTCTCTAACTGATTTTAAGACTTTCTCTTTAGCACTAGTTTTGAGCAATGGGATTATGATATTCTTTGGTGTATTTCGTATGTATGTGTACTTGGGTTTTGTCAAGCTTCTTGGATCTGTGGGTTTAGAGTTTTATAGAATTAGCAAACTTTTTATTTATGATTTCTTCTTATTTGTTTCCTCATTTCTATCTCTTTCTTCTTCTTCTGGAATACCAATAACAAGTATGTTAGTTAACTTGAAGTTGTCTTTTAACTATTGATTATCTGTTTACTTTCAAAAATTATTTTTCTCTCTGTACTTAATTTTGGTTTTCTTTTATTTTTTCTATATCTTCAACTTTATTAATATTTTCTTCTGCATTATGTAATCTATTATTAATTTTATCCAGTGTAGCTTTCATCTCAGACATTGCAGTTTGTATCTTCAGAAGTTTGATTTAGGGTTTTTTATATCGCCTACATCTGTATTTATCATGTTCATTTTTTCCTTTAGCTTCTTGAACATATAGAATACAGTTATGAGAAGTACTTTAATGTATTTTTCTTCTAATTCTAGCATCTGTGTCAGACCTGTCGAGCTATGCATGTGTATTAGTCTGTTGCTTATAACAAAATATCTAGAAGTGGGTAATTTGTAAAAAAAAAAAACAAAAAAACCCTAAATTTATTGCTTACAGTTCCAGAGACTGGGAAGTCTAAAGTGCAGGGAACACATCTGGTTAAGGTCTTCTTTGGTGGTGGCTTTACAGCAATGCAAGGGTCTCACATGGCAGAAAATGGTGCAGCAGAGAGAGAGAGATAGCTCCTCATGTGCTCTCCTTTTAAAGCCCTCAGAACCATGCCCATGATCACCATTAAACTATCAACTTAATCACCTCTTCAAGGCCCTTCCTTTCAATTACCATAATAGGATTTCCCACCCTCAACAATTACTATAGGGATTAAGTTTTGGGGGGACATTCAATCCAAGGTAGCCTTGGTGGTGGTGACAGTGACCCAGGTGTCTCACATGGAAGAACAGCAGAGCAGAGAGAGAGAGAGACCCTCACATGCTCTCCTTTTAAAGCCCTTAGAACCATGCCCATGAACTAGGTTGTATTCCTTACAATTTAATCACCTCTTCAAGGCCCCATCTTTCAGTTCCCATAAGATTTCCCACCTTCTTAACAGTCACAATGGGGTTAAAGTTTCTAATACATAAAACTTGGGGGACACAATTCAATCTGCATTAGCATGCCAGCTTAGTATTCAGCCAAAGGCTCAAGGAGGCCACTATTGAGATTCTGGGGCTCTTTCCTGCATAGTCCCCTCCTCTCTGAGATGTCTCCTCAGCTCAGTAAGAATTTAAGGATCCCATGCTCTGATTGGATTCCTCCTCCCTGCACAGTAACCCCAAAAGTGCTGAGCAGAAAGCTGGAATGATCCTAGAGCTGACCTCATTTGTTTCCTTTCTGTTGTGGATCCCAGTCTAGTACAGTCTATTGTCCAATATTAGAAAACAGCTATTTAACATATATTGTCCAATTTTCTAATTGTTTGTGATTGTATGATGTGATGGGTTGAATTGTGTTCCCCAGTACATCAGAATGACCTTATTTGGAAATAGCATCATTGAAGATGTGATTTTTTAAGATAAGGTCATACTGGAGTACTGCGGACTCCTAATCCAATATGACTGCTGTCCTTATAAGAAGATGGCCATGTGAAAACAGAGACACACAGGGACAATGCCATGTGATGACAAAGGCAGAGTTTGGAGATATGTATCTCCAAGGCAAGGAATGTTGAAGATTGCCAGTAAGCCACCAGGAGCTAGGAACAGGCTAGAAATTTCCCTTCCAGTTTTCACAGGGAGACATCATAGCTGGAAGCAGAAGTCCCTAAACTCTTTTAGCATTTGATATCGGAACTACTTCTCCATCTTTTACCTCCCCTAATAGATGCTATCAGAAGGCAAGTATCACATCTTATTTATAGTTTTGTTTTCCACAGCACCTACCTAACCTTGAACTTTTATGTGCACGTAAGCTAGATATGACTTTCATGCGCTTCAAGTATACGTGAGTAAAATATAATTTTATTTTCTGTAATTAAAATCTTTTAATGTCTAGGTCCCTTTTCCATTGGGTACACATGGTTAACTCAGGGAATTCTTGGACAATTCATGCTTTCCCCTTTTCCTTTTCTCCCCGAGTGGTATCTAAATCTGGGGAGCTTACGAAGTGTCCAAGCATTGTGGGGAAGTGTACTCGGTCTTAGGCCATTGTTTATTTTTCTTCAGAATTCTCATTTGTGCCGGTAATCAGCACCTATCCTTACTCCTACACCTGCACCTGTCTGCTGACTCCTTAGTGTGTCCATCTTTCCTTCAGTCTCTATTGATCCATGAAGGGTACTCTTACGTCTTCCCTATTTCAGTCATGATTCCCCTTTAGGCTTTTTGGCTTCTGTCAGTTAATCTGTTTTCATATGAATAAGAAAACGGCTACTCCTGATCTATCCTGAGATCTTTATGGATTCTTTGAGATAACATCAGGTCCCTCTGTCAAGACAAATCTGAAAGCCATGTATTAGTTTTCCCTTGTTGGTATAATAAATTATTACAGATCTAGTGGCTAATTCAACATAAGTTTATTATCTCATGGTTCTATAGTTCTGACACAGATTTCACCAAGCTAAGATCAAGGTGTCAGCTGGGCTGCATTTTTTTCTGGGGGCTCTAAGTGAAAATCTATTTTTCTGCCTTTTGCAGCTTCTAAAGGCTGCCTGCATTCCTTGGCTCACACCTTCCTTCTAGCATCAAAGTCAGCAGCAGCATAGCCTCCTTACCCTGCTTCCATTGCCACATGTCTTTCTCTGACACTCTCTGCTTCCCTCTTATGTCTAAGAACCCTTGTGATTCCATTAGGCGCACCTGGATAACTCAGTCTCCTCCCCCTATCTTAAGGTCATTTAATTAGAAACCTTAATCCTATCTTCAACTTTAATTCCCCTTTGCCACATAACCTAACATATGCACAGGTTCTGGGGATTAGGATGTGGACATCTTTGGGGAGCCATTCTTCTACCTATCACAAGCCATTTCTACTTACTGGTCTCTAAACATTGGGACATGTAGGGGGCTAGGACCTTGTTTACCTCACCCTGAAAATAAGTACGATTCTTCTCTGCCCACAGAACTTCTGAGCTTCCAATTCTCCCTTCTCCACCTCTTTCTCATCTCCTTTCCTGATTAGGATGCAGATAGAGTAGGGCACAGAGAGGGCAGAGCTCAGGAAATTCAGAAACATCTCTGGTGATTCTCCCCCCTTTCCATTGGCCCAAGTAATTTTTAACTCTTCCGTAGAGGAACAAATAGACTCTGTAAGTATCTTCCAAATCTATTAATAGGGATAGATTTCAATTTTAAAATTAAAAAGATGAGTTAACTCTTATTGCCATTCTCTTCATATACAAAACTTTATCCTGTCAGTAGCGATTTATTAAGTATCCAGTGTGGTGAAAGAAGCACAAGATGATAATAAAAGAATTTGAAGGGAGACTTGCCAGCCAGGTGGTGCATACCTTAAAGTGCTCAGCAGGAGGGCAGGGGGAGGGCAGAACACAATTCAAGCCAGCCTTCAGCGAGCTAGTCTGGCTGGCCCCTCCTCTTCTAGATCAGATGTGTGGCCAGACCCCTCTGTCTTGGAGATCGGCTACCACTGAGTAGAGAAATCAAATCCCCATCCAAATTTCAATATATGAATGGCTTGAATGATTGAATGAATTAGCAGTATCACAGATGGGGATGGAGAATGAGGAGATATTTTTCTAAGGCACCAGCCATATGGAAGGAGCTCCAAGCTACGAGTTGTGACAATGACCATGGAGTCAGGAGCCAGCTGGTTACTCTAATCTGACTGATGTGTCTCTTCACCCTGCAATCTGCTGTGCCATCTCTAAGAAGGAAGATTGCATAGCTCTCTATGCTTGCTACTGACACTGAGCCAGTGCAACTGATGAGTTACATCAGGCCTCATGGGCTATGAAGGTGTGAGAATGCCTGTCAGCCAAATGAAAACATGACACAGTCCCATTGAGAGCAAGAACAATTCTCTCTTCCCTGTGTCTGCTGCCACCCTCTGTGCACCCTCCCTCCGCCCCATCCCTATTCAGGACTAACTCAATACAAATTTTAGGGGCACAGAGAAAGGAGGAAAGAAATGGGAAAAGGAGAAATAGGCTCTGTGTGGCACCCTCCCTCCGCCCCATCCCTATTCAGGACTAACTCAATAAAAATTTTAGGGGCACAGAGAAAGGAGGAAAGAAATGGGAAAAGGAGAAATAGGCTCTGTGTGTGCCTATTCATGTTAGGCTCTTTCCCTGAAATCCCACCATACACAGATATTACACCAAATCCTATTAACAGATTATGAAAACTGAGACTGAGCAATGGTAAAACATCATTGGCTTCTTCAGTTGGCTGTAGCTATTTTCATCACATGTTCTAATGTTCCCTGAAAGCACACTACATTTATGACTTGTTTTGCCACTTAAATAAGTGTTACAAGAAGATTAATTACATTTAGAAAAGGTAAAAAAACAAAGCAGACCCCCTCCCAACAAAAACAGTGTATTTACGTGTAAACAGAAAAGCCTACGACAGCCGAAACTCTGTCAGAGGCAAGAACCCCAACATTAACTTGGAATTATTACTGCAGCCTCAGCAACAGTAACAGATACGTTACATCACTAGATCCTGATGGAATGGGAAAGCGTCATAAACGCCTGGTTTGCTTCAGGCTCATTCTCCCTGTTCGGCCACTTCTATACTTCCTTTTCTAGGTCTTCACCTTAAACCACTCTGCCATATCTAACCAAATTGAAGAATTATTTTGAAAATGAATCCTTTAAAGAACAGAGTGTGGCAAAGACAGGGGGAAGAGAAGATTCCAAGGGATTTGATGGCTGCTCTCCAGGCATCTTGGGATTCTACGTCTCATTTCAAAAGAAAGAACTTGTACCGGCTGCCTAGCAGATTCCCACCCTTAGCAATTATAAATCTACTTGTTGTGTTTCTGTTGTCCCTTCAGCCCCCATCCTCCATCCCAATCCCGTCCCATTGTAAATCTTCCAGTCTTTGCTGTAGGCACAGGCTTTTCCCAGAGTTAAAAAAAAAAAAGAAAAGAGAAGAAAAAAAGCCAATACTTGTAAGAGTGACTGTAGTACACTAGGTAAAATGCATCTTTCAACCATGTATAGGTATTATAATCCTTCTTATAATTGTTATAGATGAGAAAATTGAGGATCAGAGCTTGTCGAGAGTTCCCAAGCCACTAAGAGGCAGAGCCGTGATATGAACCCAGATCTATTTGATTCCAAAGCCCCATGATGTTGCCTCTGCCTCATGTTGCATTTAGAAGATAATATAGATCTAGTGGGGACATTAGAAGTATATGAAATGCAGAGTCCAACTTTGATCAGTTCAGTAGTTAATTCCACCTGTCCAGGTGTCAAATCCTGTCTTCCCGAAGTGAAGAGGATGTAGGCCATCCCTTGGCTGCCTGTCATAGGAGCTTCTGTCCCTCAGAACTAAGCTTTTCTGCTTTGAATACCCTGAAGACCTAAACCTCTTGAGCTCTGATCTGCTTTTTTATCTCCTTTCCAGCTACCCAGGAGACCTGTCTTATTGCTGGTTTCTAACTTCCCATAGACTCAAATCCCTTTTCATCATCCTGCCAGTATCACAGTTTCTATGATGGTTACAGACACTTTTGATGTCTCCTGAGGGAGCTAGAGAGTTATCTTCTGTTTACAGGTAAATAATGAGTCATTAAATATATTTACATACCAGAACATCAGCAGGATTGTAACCGAGATAACAAGTGCAGGGTGCAGCTGGTTCCCAGGGAAGGTGGGGATGATTCACCACGCACCAGCCTCATTTCCTCCCCAGCTTAAGGGGATGTATGATCCCCAGGGAGGGGCCCGGCTGCTTGTCTGGTGCAGAAGAGGAGGCGTCAACCAGGCTGGCTTACACTATGCTCTGCTCTCTTCTTGCCCTGCTCCTGGGCACATTCTTAGGTGGGTGCCCTCCTCTCTGCAAGCCTCCCTTCCAAACTTCACCCTCACCCAACCCTGCAAATCCATAGCCTCAGCTCCTGGTCGGTTCTCTTCAGTACATTCCTCCCATTGCCTGGAATGGACACAGGACTTTAGTCTTAGTGGTTGGTGTGATGAGTCTTGGTTATCTCTATCCCCTGGGGAGGAATTTGCTCTCTTAGTCTCCCTTGGCCCAGCGACATCTTGTACCCTCGGCTTTCCCAATCTACTCCCCTTGATTGATTCCAAGTGCCTGAGCCATGGAAGGCTTTAAGCCACCCCTCTGTCCCGTAGAAAGCAAGCCAGGCTCGGGTGCTACCTCCCTAAATGGCATTTTATACTTCCCACAGGTGCCAGAGCTCAGACAATTCATCAATGGCCAGCTACCAGGGTGCAGCTTGTGAGCAGCCCACTCTCTCTGGAGTGCACTGTAAAAGGGGCATCAAACCCCACCCTATACTGGTACCGGCAGGCTGAGAGAGGGGCCCTCCAGCTTCTCGTTTACTCCATTAGTGTTGGCCAGGTAGACCTTGAGGGGCCCCAGAACCTCTCAGCCTCCAGGCCTCAGGATGGCCAGTTCATCCTGAGTTCTAAGAAGCTCCTCCTCAGTGACTCTGGCTTCTACCTCTGTGCCTGGAGTCTCACACTGAGCCGGGCGGGGCAAACATCTGTGCAAAAACCCCACCCACCCTCTCATGAGCCCTCACCACCCTCCCCAGGAGTCCCCACTCAGGGATTGGGTAAAGGATACTTGTGACTGGATTTCTGACTGCTAAGCAATGTAAGGGCATCTGAGTCAAGCCAGAATTCTGCAAAAAACTTCACTAAATTCTCAGGGAAAATAAGAAAAAATTTGTGTGTGCAGAACCTGTGTATGGCCAACACAAAGTCAAGTTCCCAATGTATGTCTGGTCCTGGACTGTTATACTCCAGCCCTCACAGTGTGCTTGCTACACCTTGCTTAACACTCTAGTCTCCAAGTTCCTGGTGGTCTCCACTTGGAAGGGGTTTGTGCATATGTGGCTGAGAGAAGTAGGATACACCCGTAGCAGGATGTGCTGTGGAGGCAGACTGGTGAATAAATAGGAGGACGTCAACTCAGATCACTTAATTTGCTAATTTCATCACTGGGAGAGTCTCTATCATTGATTTTTCTGCTGAGACTAGAATTGTGTAGAGACTTGGACCTGAGGCTTTGAATCAGAGGAGCAAGATGTTCCATAGACTGTTTTCACTCAGGGTAAAAATGTGGTTTTGTAGTGTAAAAAGCATGCACTTAGGAATTTTGATTATTATTTTGGGCTTTAGGATTTTTAAAATTTCCTTTTCTATAGTCTCTTATCCCTTCCTCTAGCAAAAGAGGGAGCAGAGGAACAGACAGAGTGATCAAAGAGATACAGGAGACTAAGGATAGCAAAGAGGGCTGCATGTGGAATGGTAAAGCCCTAAAAAACAAATGACTTGGATGGAAACGGAGGGGAAAGGGCTGATGTGGATGGCTGGGAAGAGGTGCGTGGTTGTCTCGGCAACCAAGCTTCTTTCCTCATCCTTCATCTTTCCCCAGTCCTTATTATTCTTGAAAAGGTTTTCTTTTCTAATGTCCCTTCCCCTCCACGAGGGGGCACAAGAAGTCTTAAAATGCTCTCTGTTCCTGGCATAGCTTAATCTAGGACAATTCAGACGTGTTTATTTTCAGTATTATTTAATCTTCAGAGGAAAATCTGAGACAGAGACACAGAATGATGAAGACAGTATATAATGACGCCCAGGGGACCTTACTGTGCTTAAAGGATCGATCACATATTAAGCAGCTATTATGTGCTGGACATGGGGAGCCAGCACAGGGATAAAAAGAAAAATGAAGTATACTCAAGATGGTGCTGAGCATGGTTTAGTCAAAGCACTTGATTTTTGAGTCTAAATTTGCTAGTTGTTATGACCTCAAGCTAGCTATTTAATCTTTCAAGGCCTCATTTTCCTCTCCTGGAAAACTTGCCTTATTGAATTGTTAATTTTTATTAAATAAGATGGTGTTTACCAAGCCCTATTCAGGGTCTAATTTTCTAATTTTTCTCTCTTGAAGCTTACAAAATATTTTGATTACAATTTATCCAAAGGAAAGACTTGTTTTAAATAATTTAAATTGTAAACTATGTAGTAAATATTTTAAAATACCCTACGTTGCACCCACTCAGATATTGATCATAGGTCTTTACGTTGGGGCTTTAGGAAGCCTCACAATCCTTCATAACAGAGCAACATTCCAGGCAATCACTACTAGTCAAGTTGAGTTGGTAGGAAACTAGAAACAGATTTTTCATTCCTGTAAGATATTTACAGAAGTTCTAGAAAACTACGCAAAGGAGATAAAATTTTAGCTAAGTTTAGCTTTTTAGGAGGCTAGTGTTGAGATAAGCAAAATGTTATTCCAAGCAGGAGAGATGGTTTGAGTAGATAGGTTTCAGTGAATATTATAAGTTCTAGAAAGGCAGTGAGGGAAAGTGTCCTGATCATTGCACAGGACAATCTAGACACAGGCGAGCATTCGTAGGCATGGCAAAGCTAGATAAGGAGAGTCTTGGAATCCATCTACATTAATCAAAATGAGTTAATATCCTCTTTGTCATCCACCCCTACTCATGCATAAGAATCTTATTCCTATAACTGTTTCCACAGCATCTAGGATCACAAACCCACAGTCATTGTAATTTCAGGGAACACAGGAAGCCAGCTCAAATGGCAGGTCCTGCTCAGATATGCTGTCTCCAGCCAGGAATTTATCAACCTCACTTGCTCCTTCGGTCAGGTGAGGCTGCCTCTTTGCTAGGAGAGCTCCCAGAACTCCAGTTTTGGCTCTGATTTGTAGGTGTGCCAGGATAACTATTTCTATACATCTCATTCCTGGCCACTCGTGCACGGAAGATCCAGGGCCACATGCTGACAGCTAGAGGAACTTCCTTCATGTCACCACCCACGGGATTTGTAGGGAGACACCATGGGGCCTCTAGACAGGTTGGGGAAGATGGGTAATACCCAGGGTTAGGAAGCTAGGGACACTGAAATTCGGTGACTTTATATTTTTGCCCAGGATTTTATGCTTTGGGTTGAGTCTGCTGCAGCCCTTTGAGCTTCTGTAAAGCAGGCTGGTCTGTTATACATCCTGTTGTTTCCCATTCTCACCTTTTGGGGTTACTGCCTCTCTGGTTTTTTGTGTGTGTGTGTTTTGTTTCCTGCATTATGTTCCTTTCTCCTCCTCTTACCCACGATATAGAAAATGTCCATCACAAAGATCTCACAGGCCTTAGCAGCTAGAGGACAAAACTTAGAGAAACCCAGTCAGTGCAGCACACAGACACCAGCTCAAATATGCAGGGACTGTTCATTTTGCAGTCTGTTGATCATCTAGGGCACCCATTCCTGTGACTCATTAGCATCTCTCATTACTGAGTGGAAGGAAACAGGAGGGTATGAGTGGAGGGAGTGGGAGGAAGATTGGGGGGCAGATGAGAGGAGGAAGTTTCCTGAGTGATATGGGACCAGAAGGGACCCCAATTGGGTCAAGCAGTTATTGCAGCTGTTTTTTATTCTTTACTATCTCTGCGGTGCCTGCTGCAGCCTCTGGTCTCATGTGTAACCACCAGCAGGTGTAAAAGAGATGTTGAGGGGTGGGGTGATGCTGCACATGGGGCTGAGATACTGAGATTCCCCTCTAGAGATCCTCTTCCCTCTCCTCTGCAGTTCTATTTCCACCGCAAGGGTGCTAACCAGAGGCTCAGGTAGAAAAAGCAGCATGGGAAGGGGTTGGAGAGGATGTGGTGAGTGTGGGTCTCAAGATACTCAGAAGGTGGGGGGGGGAGCTTTCACAGGCACCCCAGATGTCAGACCTGGTAAATGTCAGACCACATCCTGTTGTGACTCCCAAGATGGAGCTAGGGCAGGTGGCTGCTGTTAGCCGGGCTGATGTTACTCAGAGATAAGCAGCCCAGCAGCCAGCATTGGGCTCACACATCTCTACCCCTCCCCCACTTGCTGAGACCTAAAAGACTCCAACCTTCATCTCTTTACTTCCTGACCTTTGGTTCAAGCCCAGTATCTTTTTAACACTATTTTCCTCTCCTTATCCATGGCCCTAAACCTCTTTCCTGGGGAGGGCCAGGGAACAGGAGTCAGGGTTCCAGGTGCCTTTTGACTGTGGGTCCCTGGGACCAGTGCTGTCCCTTATGCCATCAGATGACTTCTGAGACGGCGTCACCTATGCATATGATTTGGTGCTGGGAAGAGCTTAGATTTCCCAAGAGACCATCTTACTGATGTTTTGGAACCTGCAGACTTTGAATCACTGAATCTGAATCCTTAGAGATCGCTTTGCCCAATCTTCTCATTTCACAGAGGTGGATATAGAAGCCCAGAGAATAAAAATATGTTGTCCAGATCCATGCAGCTGGGGACAGAGGAGGACAAGAAGCTCATTCTCAGTGTTTTTCACAGCTTCTGGATCTCAGACCAAGCTTAGGAGAACGTGGGCTTTATGTTGAGCTGTGACCTTGCTATGAATTTTATGAGTCACTTGTTTGAGAACAAATAAGACAAAATGATCATATGTGAGGTGGCATGAGGACAAAAGGATAAATATGATGAACCACAGAATTAAAATCCTGCAGGCATCAGACAGGCTGGAGAGATGAGCTGAAGAAATAGGATGATATTAAAGAAATGCTTCTTATTCCCTCCCCACGCCAAAGAGACAGACCGACAGTATGAACCCAGAAAGGGGTCACAAGAAGTGTGAACTGTGACTCACAAGAAGTACATGTGAAAGACACCCAGCGTTTGAGTCAAAACTGCGCTCTGTGAGTCAATGGGGTGATGTGGGTACAAGAAGTCGGAAAGTTGCCTTAATGGATCCAACCTACGAGATATTGAGAACAAGGAGGGGACGCTCCCTCTACACCCTATGTAGGTCAGAACCCACCTGGTGCTGTGTCCTGTTCTGAACACCACACTTTAAGAAAATAGAAGGATAGAAACAACCTTCAATATTTCCAGAAGGGAATGACTGGGCTGGTGAGAATATTAAGTGTTCAAAACTGTGCCATATGCAGACACAATTGAGAGAGCTGGAAGTGCTTAGCCTGAAAAATATCTTCAAGCTAATAGTAATTATAATAACAGGTAATATTTGTATTTATTGATACTGTGCTAAGAGCTTCACATATTGCACGGAATAAATAAGGTGAAACCACGTTATGAAGTCAAGGATATGACTGAGTCCATTTTTCAGAAAGGAAATCTGAGTTTCAGAAGTGGTCCCTTGCCCAAAGTCGCAGAGTTGATAAGTGGCAGAACTAAGGCTTGAACTCAGGTCTCTGGCTTTAAAAATTATATTATTTGATATCATAATATCTTTATCTACCTACTACATGCTTTTTCCATTCTCTAAACTCAAGCTTTTAGAGATTCTAATTATTCTGTCTCTTACAGATTTGTGGATTCTTGCCTGAAGGTAGGCACCCTGGCTGTCTCATGAAGGGCTCTCATGGGGTATAATAAGGACCAGTGAGGGGTGCTGCAGTGAGATTTATGGATACTTAATAGGATGAATATCTCCATAGAGCTTTTCAGTGATGCAATATCCTGCTCAGACAGTTCAAGCAGAACTGGAGGAGATTCAAGACTCTACTACTGTGCTTCTTTACCACCCAGAGTGTCTACAATTCCAAGATCTAGTCAAGATTCAATTTCACCATGGAGTAAGGGTGCTGAGAATAAAGTTGTAATTGTTGGAGTAGCTTAGAACTTGGGTAGAGGGGTCATGTCCAGGATCGCCCTGGGGTCATTATTTTATCTTTTTTTTTTTTTTTTTTTTGGTAGCTGGATAGTACAGAGATTGAAGCCTGGACCTCAGTGTTAACAGCGCCACACTCTAACCAACGGAACTAACCAGCCAGCCCTGGTTATGTCAGTGATGAGTCTGGTCAGGATGTGGTAGGGGGCTGGGTTCACAGGAAGCCCTGGAACACAGCCTCCCTGTCAAGACCACCCCTCATACTCACAGAGGAAGGCTGAGATCAGCTGCAAGTGAGCTGATGAAACTTCTTTGGAAATAGTCTCTGTTGTGTGCTCATTTTCAGCTCCTATTTGCTGAGCTACAAATGCCACTCACTCATGTCTGAGACCCCATCTCCCCCAAGGAGCCGTCATAGGAATTGAGGTGCAACAGAGGTAAAGACTGTGGATAGAGATGGAAGAGAAAGACATGTAGTTGAAACTGTAGGGGAGGGGTGTGCTGAGCAGAAAATATCCTGTCTGTTGGGAGGATGTCTAAACCTAGACTGGAGCAGGGAATGCTTTGTGTTCAGGGCCCAGATGGGGTCAGTAAAGTCCCAGATTATAGGGTCCCACAGCCCAGAAATCATCTTTCTGGAAACTATGGTGTTCTTCCTCAAGTAATTGGAATGAAATGTAAGTGAAATTGTTGGCAAGGCATGTAGTCCTTCCATGTTTTGTGTCTTCTTATATGCGCATAGGGTAATTTCCATGGACATGCTAAGAGTGAACCTGTCGATGAAAGTTTAAGAAAAGCTCAGTTGGGGAGCATAGATTCATGCATAGGTCCATGGCAAAGCTGAGAACTGAACTGACCTGTGGGATTTAGCCAGCCCATGATCTCTATCAGCAACTCCCAACACCCATCAATGAAAATACGTCTGGGTATGAACGTATGTTTTCACATAAAGCTTTAGCAGAGATCTCCAAGCACCAACCTCCATTCCCGCATCCATCCCTAACCAGTGTGCTAAGCTTTTTCCATCTAGGACATTGGGGTTGTGTGTATCACACAAACTGCTAGGGGCCAAGGTCAGTCTGGCTCCTCCTCACCTCTCTGTGTCACTGTAGAAGAAGAAAAGTGGTGAAATGGCCCACGGCAGGAAATGGAGATGTCAGTATCCATCAGGACCCATTGTCCTTACTGCAATGTCTCTTATTCTAACATCCCTTCTTTCTCTCTCTCTCAGCCTTCTCTAATCACTTTCTTAAGAGAGAAAAGGCCAATGTCTCTTGGGGGGTCCCTGAAGCTCCCCAACTATCCCCACTGCCTAACCTTACGTAGCACAGAAATGAGATGTGCAGTAGGCAGGTTGCTACGGATACTGGTGCTGCTATAAAAATTCTTCTTCTAGGCAAATGACAGTGACTCGAGTAGCCCCTTCTTACAAGAATTCCATTACCCTCCCCAGGATGTTCTCATTATTACCTGGCCAGTGGAATGTCCCTTTCCCCCTCTTAATTGCCAAATAAATCTGTAAATGTCACCAGTTAAGTTCCTCTCTTGCAATGCTACCCATGGTGAGTGCCAGCGAGAACTTGGGGCACCCGAGGCTTTCTTCTAGAGAGGATTTGATGTGAGTCTCTTCAATCAATAAGCAGGCATTGCCCCTGCCTTGGGTGTCACTTGTGGAATTTATCCTGTCCCTATCCTACATTCTGCCCACATAGTCCCTTAGTAGGATAAAGCTCAGATCAGC
>NW_007731868.1:31765-32957 GCF_000696425.1 Galeopterus variegatus
GTAGCCCCTTCTTACAAGAATTCCATTACCCTCCCCAGGATGTTCTCATTATTACCTGGCCAGTGGAATGTCCCTTTCCCCCTCTTAATTGCCAAATAAATCTGTAAATGTCACCAGTTAAGTTCCTCTCTTGCAATGCTACCCATGGTGAGTGCCAGCGAGAACTTGGGGCACCCGAGGCTTTCTTCTAGAGAGGATTTGATGTGAGTCTCTTCAATCAATAAGCAGGCATTGCCCCTGCCTTGGGTGTCACTTGTGGAATTTATCCTGTCCCTATCCTACATTCTGCCCACATAGTCCCTTAGTAGGATAAAGCTCAGATCAGCCCTGCAGTTAGAACAGGCGTACAGGCCAGGCTGATGAGGAATCTCTGTAGTGTCTCCCATTGCAGGAATAACTCTAGCCCCAGAAACTTTCTCATAGGTCCTTTCACTGGAGTGGCCACATGCTCAATTCTTGGATTCTAGGACCTCTTGTCCTAGCATCCCATCTGATTAATGGCCCCTTCCACTCTCAAAATTATCCCATTTCATACAGTAAGTGATATAATGGTTCTACCTCTAACTCATCTATGCTCAGTTTAACCTGACATCGAATGCATATGGTGTCTGGAATTGGTGCAGAAGGACCCACCTAGATTTTGAAGAAAGAGGCAGAGGCAGAAGAGATGAACTTCTCAGTGTCTGTGAGTTTAATATTGGGAGAAGTATTATTTGGGAGAGACAAGGAAATGTCTGTAAAGACTTGGGAAAAGGAGCACTCACTGGGTTAAGAAAAGTGTCAGGTGGGGACCAAATAGAGTTTGTAACTCTCCTTCTCTATGAAGGTCCCTACACTGAGAGGGTGAAATGCACCTGGATTTTTATCCTCCATGGGAGATTTCTTTGTCTCTTCCCTCGCTCTGCTTGCGAGCTCTGGGGTACCCACCAGTAACTCCTCCCACCTGCTCATGTCTCTGCTTTCCACATCCCCTTGATGACAGTCGCCAAACCTGCAGACTCAAATTCTCTTCTGTGAGGGGTGACCCTCTCCCACCCCCACCCTATTCCTACAGCTGCTCAGCTCCCTCTCAGCTCTGCTCCCACAAACCCATCCTCCAATACCCCTGTCCCAGTCCCACATGACACCCTGTTCTCTCCAAAGCATTCACTTTTCCCCTCAGCTGCTCCTCTTCCCATCCCACCCTTGTGAG
>NW_007731868.1:33804-36688 GCF_000696425.1 Galeopterus variegatus
AAGTTTCCAGTATGTGATGTTCGTAGGCCTTCTCTGCCCTGGGCCTCATCCCTTCCTGGCCACCTCTAAAGAGCTCAACACCTCTACTTCATGGACACTCAGTGTCCTGAGATGAATAACATCCCCCCCGCCCACATTCATGCCCACCTGGAACCTCAGAATTGACCTGATTTAGAAATTGGTTTTTGCAGATGCGATTGTTTAAGATATGTAGATAAAATGATTCTGGACTCCAGCTAGGCCCTAATCCAATGACTCATGTCTTGATAAGAGAAAGGAGAGGGAAACTGAGATGCAGAGACACAGGACAAACACCACGGGAAGACAGAGGCAGAGACTGAAGTGGCACTGCCACAAGCCGAGGAATCCCAGGAGCCCCCACAAGCTGGAAGAGTAAAGAAGGATCCTGCCCTACCACTGTCACAGAGCACGAGCCTGCTGACACCTTGATTTTAGATTTCTGGACTCCAGAATTGTGAGAGGATAAATTTCTATCACTTTAAACCACTCAGTGGCACTTCGTGTAGTACTTTGTTGAGGAATGAAGGTTTCTTCAGTGTTATGGTGGGTCCTGCCCCAGAGGTCAGGAGCAGCTGCTCTACGGCCATCGTGACAGTGAGCAATCACACCGTCCTGGTCACGACTTGGAAACAGCTCTCGATGGCATGCTCCTCATCTCTCCCACCCTTGCTCTGCTTTCAGACTTCCTTTTTCAGCCCTGAACATGTGCCTCAACTAACTCACACTGGTCCATATCCACTTTTTGCTGTCACACCCCTCCCTACATCTTTGTACAGTGCCCTGCCAGAACGAACCACCCTGCATACAGAGTTTACCCTAGTGAGCCACCTGCTTCTGCCCAAGGGGGGCACCGCACACACTACGTTTGGTCTGGTCTCCACGTGTCAAGTGAAGGAGCCCACTGGGAGGCCTACTCTGCATGAAGCACCTCAGTCCCCACTGGGAAGGCTTCCATTCCTCCCTAGGGTCTGACTCCATGTGTCCTGCTCTTGGGAAATCACTCGTTCCCAGGCTTCACGTATCAGTGTTGTCAACTCTGTGCCTGCTCTGGGATTCCAACGTAGACATGCAGAGAAGCACTAAATCTTAAGCTCATCCTGAAACAAGACAAGCCAGAGGTGTTAAGAACAGACTCGGGTAAAACCTAAAAGCATAACAGGTGACACTCAAATCTGGAATTGAGAAATGGCCAGGCATTGCAACGCACTGGTCTTCCCTGCCCCTGCCCTGTGCTGGGCAGGGGGTTATGGTTTGCTGTGCTTCTCCCTCTCTGTCCTCATTCTGCTGCTGCTTTCCAGAGCCCGCCATTGCCCTTCAGACTAACCCTGTGCACTTAGGACCCAGCAAGCCTGGGTGTGGACATAGGGCTTGGAGACCTTCATCAGGATGACCAGGAAGAAGCAGCACGGGCCAGAAAGGAGGTGGGTTGGTCACTCTGTATGCCTGAGAGATGGTGCCTTCCCCAGTTCAGAAGGTAGGTCAGCGATGGGCAGCATCCAGAGACACCCCTGAGACACAACCAGGACAGCACGCCATCTTTATTGGTTTAGTCTATTTCAGACATGGGGGTTGGGATCTCATTCTTCAAGGAAGCAGAGAGAAGGGACAGATATCTGTGTAGGAAGGGGTTGAAAAGTGGAGAGAGAATAACTCTTTAGGAATATAGGTTGGCAGCAGGTAGAGAAGAATCCAGGATGAGGATGAAGAACGACTCAGATGCACTTTTGAAGCTGGCCTCAGGAATCCTTTTTCTTGACCTGAGGAAGAGAGGGCATTGTCAGGGCCCAAGGAACTGGAGCAGGAGGAGGGGGAAAGAAGAGGCGAACTCTGGGGACTGATTCTTGGCAAACTTGGGGAACTTGGGGCATATAGGTTCTCCCAT
Organism: Galeopterus variegatus; assembly: GCF_000696425.1. Lineage (NCBI taxonomy): Eukaryota > Metazoa > Chordata > Mammalia > Dermoptera > Cynocephalidae > Galeopterus > Galeopterus variegatus. Next base: position 35,708 of record NW_007731868.1, read on the forward strand.
CCTCAAATGATGCATTCTGTAGTGATCCTGCATTTTCTCCCCAGCCTGGTGGCCTATTACACTTTCACTGAGATGACAGGATGTATCCAGGCCAGGGACTGGCTCTGAGATTCCCTACATCCCATGTACAATGGGCCACCCCCTCTCTCCAATCACCTGCCCTATTATGCCCTCCTCCTTACCATGGCCATCAGCACCAGGGCGCTGACCAACACTGCATACAGGGTGGCCTTCCCCAGCAGGATCTCATAGAGGACAGTGGCAGACAGGAGCCCTTGCTGATAGGACACTGTGGGCAGGAAGGAGAGCAGGTAGGTAGGTACCTGCGAGCACCCCTCAGTGTTCACGGGTTCTCCATGCCCTGACTCCACAGCAAAGACCATAGGAGATGAAGAGAAAAAGGAGAGACTCACTTACCCGAGGTGAAGCCACAGTCTGAAAGAAAAAAAGGGGAGAAAAATGGATGAAAAAATGCCACTTCTTGAGGACACAGAACGTTAGATCACAGACTTTAAAGTCATACACTGATAGGCCACACACACACATGAGCTCAACAGTGCAAAGGCAGCCTCATCTGACAGCCCTGGCCCTGGCTTCCTCATGCCACTTCTGTGCCAGGAACATGGTCATTAGGATCTTAGGAAACTAGGACCGGTGAGGGGATGGGAGACGCACCACTCAGATGCTGAGCAGTATAGGCCAGTCGTGACGGGGCTGAGGATCTGGGGGAGGAATGAGCCTGAGGTGCCCATTTAATTTCCATGCTCCGTGGGTGAAAGCACATGCTATGGTTGCTCACACTGGGAGCCTGGATCAACCCATCCCGTCCACTCTGGCTTTCTTCTGGGTCTAGTCTTGTCTCTACCTGGACCGTCTATTTCCCACTGGTGGCAGATCTGACTCAGTGTCCTCTTGGACTCCCCAGGCCCCACTCACCTGCTCTGCCCCAGGCCTCGGCACTGACGTTCTGAGTGATGGGTT
>NW_007731868.1:37957-47756 GCF_000696425.1 Galeopterus variegatus
GAGAGAGAGAGAGAGAGAGAGAGAGAGAGAGAGAATGCTGGTAAGGGGTCACCATAATGGAAAATTATGTTACACTAAGTCCTGTCTGCTTTGCGGTCTGTCCCACTTCTCCTTGATTGTTCTCCCTCCTTCATGCCTGTCCTTTGTATTCACCCTATGGACAGACACTGTCTCCATCCACCTAAGGTGGCCTTATGAATGGCACTGCCTAAAATTCTGGGCAATATCCCTTCATTGATGTATTTTGATTTATCCTCCCTTAATGAAAGCTTATATGTCTACTTTTCACCATTTTATGTAGTAGTTATTTAAATGGAGCACTGGATTGGAATCAGAATAACAGGATCCAACACCTAGAACTAACTTTGCCCACCAGTGTGACTTTAGGACAGACTCTTTAGTGTCTCCAAATTACTGTTTTCTGCTTTTGAAGTGAGATCTCAGCACTGACTTTCCAGTGTTGCAGAACAGATGTAAAGAATAAATGATATAAGTATTCAGAAAACCCTTGTCCTGAGCCAGGTTATTTACATATGAATCTAAGGAGCTAAGGAACAAAGGGGAGTTGGAGATGAGAGAGACGTTTGGGGGCTGGAAGCCTTCTTTAGATGATAACATGCAGATGGTCTATTTTTTGCCCTCTGTGAAGCCATCCTTTTATCTTACGGTGTGTTCAGGAGAATACAAGATTTTTTTTTTTTGAAAGATGACCAGTAAGGGGATCTTAACCCTTGACTTGGTGTTGTCAGCACCACGCTCACCCAAGTGAGCTAACCAGCCAATCCTATATAGGGATCCGAACCCGTGGCCTTGGTGTTCTCAGCACCACACTCTCCCAAGTAAGCCACGGGCCGGCCCTAGAATAAAAGATTTTCTAACTTTTTTGTGGGGTCCAAGGCCATCCTATCCATTCCTCTGCCTCCTGATACCAACTGAGTTTCCTCAGCTCACACAGATAATAATCAAGACCCTTATTTCAACTTCAGGGATTCTTCAATCTTCTCTGTCCCTTTGCTTCCAAATGTTATACTCTTTCCTAGCAGCAAATTTCCTTAATAAGCATTTGAGATCATCACAGACACTTCTTGCTACTAGTTGTCCTGATAGGAGTCTTGGAGGCCCACAGGTGAATGCACTCCCTGGGAACCCTCTCCTCTGGCTGACTCTCTTCTTCTGGGCCTGCCTTCTGTTCATTTTATCCTGTTCTTTGCTTTCCATTGATTTTTTTTTTTGGCCAGCTGATCAGTATGGGGTCCAAACCCTTGACCTTGGTGTTAGCAGCACCATGCTCTAAAGTGAGTGAGCTAATTGGCCAGCCCTGAATGTGTTTTGTTTCTGAGCAATTCTGTTAAAATGAAGACCTATCATTTTCTGAGAACCTATTCCTAGTCTCCTGGACTATGGAGAAAAAATTGTCCTGACACTTCTTCACATTTCTGTGGATGTGACCTCCTTCCAGGGCCAGCTTCATGGTTATGCAGCCTGTGGAGTCACACAGGACCACATGCTTGGTTTAGAAGGGCCCCATGCTTGGTTTAATGCTGTTCTGTCATCATTCTGAAATTCCAGTTGTTTTTTTAAAAAAGCCCCCGCATTTTCATTTTGAGCTGGGCCTGCAAATTTTGTAGTTGCTCTCCTCCCCCCAACTCTGACCTTGCTAGTTATGACCATGCCTCTAGGTCTTTACTGGCCGAGCCAGGGCAGATATGTAACATCCCAGCTTTTGTCTGCAGAACTTGGCTTCGTCAGTCTTTCTGCTCTCAGCCTGTTTATTTTCAGTCTCATCTCAAAGGCCCTGGCTGTGGAATTCTACCAGCGATCCGGGGGCACTAAGGAAAGCACTCCTTGACCCCCTCACTCAGCCAACACTCAGTTCCTATCGTGAAAATGAAAGATATGCCTTGAGCCATGTGTGCTAGGATATTATAGATGTGATATGCAGGATGAACAGAAGACCCTTGATACACCCTGACCCAGTGTCTACACAACTCCATGGTGGTGAGGGGGGGTCAGCTGTGCTTCCATGGTTGTGAGTCCCTGAGGGGAGGGTGGGGGGCTTGCCTAGGTGGGTGTAAGTGTCTGTACCAGTGAGCAGCTGTTTGTGTGTGTGCTCTGCTTGTGGGGTTGGACTAGCCTCAGGCAAACCTGTGATGTTCAGTTTTCCTCTTCCCAGCCCATCTTTCTCACATGCACAGCCCTCCACTCCATTTCTACATCCCAAGTCCTGCCCTCCTTTGATATCAATATGGGGCTCAGCATCCCCACTCCCTCCCTGGGGACCTAGTGTTACTGAGTTACAAAGTAATCTAGATTCTCTACATGTTGCTTCTCTTTTATCCCTTACAACAATAGTAAATGGTGGGTATTGTTAATGAGACTTTACAGTTGAGGAAACTGGGTTTCACACATTAATAAGGTCACTCATCACTGAAGAACCAGGGGTTGGAACTGAGCTTTATCTGGTTCTACAGTTTGGGTCTTTTCTCCACCCCAGCTGATCATAGGGACCCTGCACTTCCTCTGGACACATTTTCCTTTGTCTGAGTCCCACTGGATCCAGTCTATGACATCCAGTTGAATGACAGTCTAACTACCCATGGTGCCTACTGCTGTTATGGTAGTTGTTGTCAAATGGTCCAGGTTCACAGAGCAGTACTGTGAATTATTTCCCCTTTCTGCCTCAGGGTTCTCATCACCAGGTCCCTTTTCAGCTCTAAGAGCCTAGGATCTTCCAGGAAGTTTTTCTCACTTCATAGGCAAAATAGCTGCATTTTGGTGTGTGTTTGTGACACACTCCCTGCAGCATCTGGACTGTTTCACCTGGAATAACTAGTGTGATAACGGAGAGATGCCAGGCTGGGGACGGGGGGGACATCTAGGGGTACATGCACCCCCGCGGTTGAGGTTGCCCCTGCTCTCCTGCACGGCTTTGCTCAGCAGCCCTGGCCAGGTATGGATGCTGTGTCCCTGCCTCTCAGGGATCTGAGGTTTGGAGTGAATGAGGCGGAGAAGTTATAAATCTAATTTTAAATCCATACTGCTAAACAGTCAACCAACAAACCCAGCTTGTTTTGACTCTTCTTTACTGACTCGTGTTTTCTGTCTGTCTTTCTGGCATCTCTGTTCCACTCCTGCCTGCCAGCCTTTTTCTTCCTCTCTGTTCAACTGCACGCTCCGTCTGAAGGAATCCTGGCCCCTGACACCTCTCCGGAGCGGCTCGTCCCATCCCCGCGTTCCCGCTTTCCCTGCCCAGCCAGCCCTGCTTGCCTGTGCGAAGCAGTTGCGCCCCCTCTGACCCACCCCCACCTCCAAACCAAGTTTTCCCTTCTGGATCGTTCTACAGTCTAGCGGCTCCCAGGGTCCTAATAAATCTTCCCCTTCTCCACCACTCTCCCTGTCCCGAAATACCTCAGAAAAAAAGAGATCAGAAGTGGCTCTGCCCTCAACCCAGGTTCCCGGACCCTGAACATCCCCCGACCCCCACCCAAGTCCTTCGCGCAGCCGGGGAAGGAGCGAGAGGATGGAGTTCCAGAGCCGACCCCCGCGGGCCACCCCACGCCCCTCCGGCGACCGGGGACCGGGGACCGAGGCGCTGGGGCTGGGAGGAGGAGGCGGAGACGCCCGAATCTCACCTGTGACGGTCAGCCTGGTGCCCGGACCGAAGTGCAGCTCGTAGGAGCACGGAGGCTCAGCCCCGAGCGCAAACCCCGCGGCGCCGCCAGCCACCTCCCGCCCCGGAGGCCAGGGCCGAGCTCGGGCAGGGCGGCCCCCAGGTGCCCGGGACCTTCCATCCCGACCGACGGAGGGTCCCGCGGAAACTCACCCAGCACGGCCAGCCGGGTGCCCGCGCCGAAGTACTGCACGTTTTGGCTCACAGCCCCCGGGCGCGGCACAAAAACAGAGCCCCCCAAGCCCGGCGTCCGGAGCGCCCCCGCTTACCGAGCACGGTCAGCCGCGTGCCTGGCCCGAAATACTGAGTTTCTGTGCTCACAGCCTCCAGGCCCAGGACAAAAACCGGCGCCGCTCGCTCCTGCTGTGCCAGACTCAGCCCCGGTCCCCACCATCCCTGAGCGCTCCATGGCTCTCCCAGGACCCAGCATCAGGAGTTCTCAGCCCAGCGCCGGAGCAGCTCCTCTCAACACAGCCGCCTCTCTCCATCCCGCCCCTCGGAGCGCTGCAGGATCCCCAGCTGTCCTTACCCAGCACGGTCAGCTTGGAGCCAGCCCCGAAGGACAGCTGCCCGGTGTTCGCACAGCCCTGCGGACCCCGGTGCAAACCCCGCCTTCCCTCACAAAGGTCGCTAAATGGCTCAGTGCCCACTCTGCTCAGGCCAGGGTTCGGGGGGTCGTCCAGGCTGAGCAGTCCACCCACCTGGAGCGGCCTTCTTACCTACCACCGTGAGCCGCGTCCCTGGCCCGAAGAACTGCTCAGCGTAGGAGCACAGTGCCATGGGGCTGCCAAGAATTCCTTCCCCTTCCCCACCTCCCCCAGTAGACTGAGGGTGCACCCTCCCTCTCCTGCCTGGGCTTTCCCATTCCCACCCCCAGAATTAGCTGGGCATAGTAATCTGGACATTGCATGAGGTCACCACCAATTTGCAGTGGAGGATCAGCTTGTCTTGGGAACAACACAGTGGACGTGAAATCTGAAGGGATATTGTGGTGGTGTGTAAGCTGGATCTGGGAAGTGTTGCAGGCAGGACCGGGCCTCTCACTAGTTATATGACCTATACCCTCTATGGCCTCAGTTTCTTCATCTGAAAAATGGGATAATATCTTTCCCACAGGGTTTTAGTGAGTTCTTAATAAATAATGCATGTGTGAGCCCTTTGTCAAGGGCAAGTTTTAAGAAAAAGGCTGAATTCACGTGGCCTGCGTTGGCCTTCATGTTCCTGGGAAGCCGAGTCTGGAGCCGGGAGATGCACAGTTATTCACTGGGTCCAGGCCATTGCAAGGCCACAGCAGGGACCAGCTCCAGAGACCTCTCCCCATCCAGTAGCTGCATTCCCTGGGCTGGGTGAGGACATTTTCTGGGGCAGGGCTTTTTGTAAAAGCACTTCCTCTATTTGAATCATCGTGTCCCCCCCCCAGTCCCCACAATGTTACACCATGGTACAAAAATGTTTCCCCCCCGCTGGCCCTCCTCCCCCAACCACCCAGCAGAGGCAGGAAGCGCAGGTGGCAGAGGTTAGTCTGATTGAGTGGGGCTGGGAAAGGACAAAGTCAGGGTACATTTAAAGTGGGGAGGGGCTTGGAGAAGGTCTCTGTGTTAGTGGTGGTGATGGTGTCGGAGGCACAAAAGCCACTCCCTGGAACATGCACCACCCTGAGGAGACCACCTATGTCATGGGGTCTCCCCTCTGGGGCTGGTTATGCCCACCTCCTCAGACTGGCTCTTATAGTGAGGCTGGTGAGAGGAGCGAGGGGTGGAGAAATAGCTCCAACAGGAGAGTTCACAGAGCAGGTGAGGCAACTCATGGCACAAGGACAAACAGCTCAGAAATCTCTATAGTTCCCCCTTGCTTCCTGAACAAAGTCTAGACTCCTTATCACTCATTCATTGCACAAGTATTTAATGAATACCTACCATGTGCCAGGCTCCATGCTGGTTGCAATGATATGAGTCCATTCTCAGAGTGGCACACACCAACCTGCCCTTTCAGCCTTAATTTTGATTATTCCTATCTTTAAACTTTCCACCCAGCTAAAAGAATGTACGCAGAAATACCTGACTGTGTTGTTTGGTCTTCTGTTCATGCTTCTGACCGGCTCGACTGCTCTCTAGAGTGGAAAACTGAAACCAATTCTTCCTTTGAAGAGTTTGCCACCTCCTCAGACTCTTCCCTGATTTTCCCAGTCCAAAATTGAGTGCTCCCCTCTGAGCATTTTAGTAGACTGCTCTCATTGCTATTTCAAAGCATTGCCCTGTATTTCAGCTCTTTCTGTTCATGACTTACTCCTTTTATGAACAGGTTAACTTCTTGGGGACTGTTATTTGGTTATCTTTATTTTCTTGGAGGTCAATAGCAATACACGGCAATGATATGTGTTCAATGAGTGAGTGAGTGTGTGCACGTGTGTGTGTGTAGATATATACAATCGTGCACTGTGGTGTAATGACTTTCCGGTCAATGACAGACTGTACATAAGGTGATGGTCCTATAAAATTATGACAGAGCTGAAAAATTCCTATCACCTACTGACATCACAGCCATTGCAAAGTTGTAGTGCACTTACTTTACTTTTTATAAATAGAGTGTGGCCTAAGTGTACAGTGTTATAAAGTCTACAGTAGTGTATGGTGATGTCCTAGGCCTTCGCACTCACTCAGCACTCACTCACTGACCACCCAGAGCAACTTCCAGTCCTGCAAGCTCCATTCATGGTAAGTGCCCTAAATAAGTGTACCATTTTTATTTTTATCATTTATACTGTATTTTTACTGGATCTTTTCTATGTTTAGATTTGTTTAGGTACACAAATAGTTACAATTGTGTTACAATTGCCTACAATATTCAGTACAGCTGTACAGGTTTGCAGCCTAGGAGCCATAGGCTATGCCATCTAAGTTTGTGTAAAGCAGACTCTATGATGTTCACACAAGGACAAAATCGCCTAATGAAGCAATTGCCTAATGATGCATTTCTCAGAACATGTCCCTGTCACTAAGGGACGCATGACTGTTTATGCATATGTAGACATATGCATGTATGTATGCGCACACACACACACACACACACACATCTTTGTATGCATGTATGTGTTGCAATAGAGAAGGAAGCCTGTGTGGTCTAGTCCTTTAAATGGAAGGCTATTTCAGGCAGGCCTCATGGCTATGACTGCTCCTGAATTGGGTCACTTTGAGTTCATTCATTTATTCAAAGATACTTACCCAGTGTCTACACTGAGTCAAGGTACTATGCCATGTCCCAGGGATACTATCATAAAACACATCTTTGTTATCAAGAAACTCACAGTCAAGTGGGTGTGTCAGACAAATTTCCATCAGGTGTGACAAATGTCATGAAGGAGGTATGAAAAGCCACTATGACAGCAAAATAAAGGCTGAATCTAATCCAGTCTCAGGGGGGTAGGAGGTAAGAAAGGGGCAAGAAAGGGCCAAGGAAGGCTCTTTGGAAGGGAGGATATGGGAACCAAATCTGTAAGTCTATGTAGTAGTCACCAAGGGAAGAAAAGTGCTCTGTCATCCCAGGTGGAGGTGCAGCATGTGCAGGATGACCTGAAGGCCAAGAGCTCAGGGGGTGCAGGGACGAGAGGACAAGGGGAATGTGGACTAAGGAGTGGAGGGCAATCATCATCAGGTCTCACAAGCCATCTCGAGGACTTGGGACCACATCACCATGGTGACAGTGAGACAACAGAGAGCTTTTGAAGGATTTCTAGAAGTAGAAATAGGTCTAATTCTTGGTTTTAGGGAACTTTATTTTCTATCCTTCTGGGAATGAGTGGGATGTTTTCACACCTACGTAATTCACTACAGAGAAATGTATAAACAGATGTGTAACTGAAACTGGAAGGCACATCTTCCATTGAAAATCAATTTCCAAGTCACTGCATTGTCTTCTTAGCTGGGAACCCTACTTAGTGAGGGAGAGAACTAGTGTCCTCAGTGAGGGAGCTGGAAGGAAGGTGGGCCATGCAGACATGGCCAGCTGGTGGGTGGACACATCTGAGCAGGTCAACTCTTCCTTAGAGCACCTCTGTCCAGGGCAGGACAGAAAACTCCTGTATTCAACATCTCTGTCTCTTTAGACTGTTCAGGGAGCAACCTCTTCAGCTCCCTTCACCGCCTTTCACATTTAATTCACCTCTTTTGTCAATTACAGGGTGGGTCCCTCACCCCTCTTACCTGAGGGAACTTGACTTTCCTTAAATACTTATTGTTTCTACCCTGACTGAATAGGGAGAGTCACAGAGAGTTCAGAGATGGCAGAAGAGATACCTAGACATAAGTCAGAGTCAGGCCAGAGCAGAACATTTTTATTGGTTTGGTCACTTAGGCACACAAGGGTCCCCTCTGGGTTAGGGAAATTCTAGTGATGAATGTGCAGCTGTGCATGCACAGAGGGGTAGATACTGTATGAGCAGAGAGATGAGAACAGCTTTTCAGAAGCACTGGCAGAAGGAGAATCCATATTGGCGCCATAGTGGGTTGGAAGCTTCCGACTCCACCTCCAGAGCTGGCTTCAGGAATCCTTTTTCTTGACCTGCAGAAGAGAAGGTTTTGGTGGTTACCAAGAGCCAGGAGCGGTGGGGACTGAGAGGGCATATGAAAGCCCATTGACCAGACAAATAGTACGATTCCTCAAAATATCCATTGGGTTTTCAAGTGACCCCATCTTCTTCCCAGCACAGCCCGTCCACCTCAATCCTGCAGAACTGCAAGTTATCTTCTGAGGCATGTGAGTGGAACTCCCTCCTTCCCTATTGCCCACCTCTGGTCCTGGCAGGGCCTCTACACCCCTGGTTGGGAATTGCTGAGTGTCACATGTCAGCTGCAATCACCTGCCCCATCCTGTCCTTCTCCTTACCATGGCCATCAGCACCAGGGCGCTGACCAGCACCGCGTACAGGGTGGCCTTCCCCAGCAGGATTTCATAGAGGACAGTGGCAGAAAGAACCCCTTGCTGATAGGACACTGTGGACAGGAAAGAGAGCTGGTAGGTACCTGTGAGCAGGTAGCTCTGGCCTCCCCCACCCCTCAGGGTCCATGGGTTCTCCGTGCCCTGATTCCAGAGCAAAGACCGTGGGGATAGAGGGAAAAAGGAGAGACTCACTTACCCGAGGTGAGGCCACAGTCTGAAAGACAAAAAGGGGGAGAAAAATGGATGAGAGACTTTGTATTCTTAAGCAAATTAAAACTAAAGTCAGCTGTGTAGTTAGCACAGACTCCCAGGCCCAGACCAGCTTCCTCTGACAGTCCTAGCACCGTCTTCTTCTGTTGATTTTATGTCAGCCACATAATCCTGGTAATCCATGGAACATGAAGTACTGAATGTGACGGGGGAGTAATACTCAGATGCTGAACTGAACAGGCCAAGTAGAAAGGGGGACTTTGCTGCAAGGCTCTGGGGGGCTAGGATCTGGGAGAGGAATTAGCATGAAGTTCCTAGTTCACCTTCCTGGTGTGCTTAGGTCCCTGCTCCCTACCTTTTTTTCCCCCTTTATCTAGTCTTTCTTCCTTCTGGATTTCTGCCTGGACCTTCTGTTTCCTGTTGGTGGCAGATCTGACTCAGTGTCCTCTTGGACTCCCAGGCCCCACTCACCTGCTCTGCCCCAGGCCTCGGCACTGACGTTCTGAGTGATGGGTTTGGCCGAGTCGTAGGTCCACTGGTCTTCATCCGTGAGCCCGTAGAACTGGACTTGGCAGCGGAAGTGGTTGCGGGGGTTGTGCCAGAAGGAGGCCGAGACCCTCAGGCGGCTGCTCAGGCGGTAGCTGGAGTTGTTGAGGCCGCTCTGCTCCTTGTAGGGCTGAGGGTCTGTGCTCACCCCACTGTGGACCTCCTTCCTATTCACCCACCAGCTGAGCTCCACGTGGTCGGGGTAGAAGCCTGTGGCCAGGCACACCAGCGTGGCCTTGTCGGTCCGGGAAATCTCTGCTTCCGATGGCTCAAACACAGTGACCTTGGGTGGGGTCACCTTGCTCAGGTCCTCTGGAAGGTGAAGAGGGGTTGGGACCAGGGTTGCTCTGAGAGCTCTTTTTGCCAGTGTGTGTGTGTGTGTGTGTGTGTGTGTGTGTGTGTGTGAGAGAGAGAGAGAGAGAGAGAGAGAGAGAGAGA
>NW_007731868.1:47766-58463 GCF_000696425.1 Galeopterus variegatus
CGATGGCTCGAGCGCAGAGACCTTGGGTGGGGTCACCTTGCTCAGGTCCTCTGGAAGGTGAAGAGGGGTTGGGACCAGGGCTGCTCTGAGAGCTCTTTGGGCTCTGTGTGTGTGTGTGTGTGTGTGTGTGTGTGTGTGTGTGTGTAAGGGGGAGAGAGAGAGAGAGAGTTCATCATAAAGTAAACTTAAGTCCTAGTAGGTTTGTTTGCTGTGGGGTTACTATCCTGGGGTCTGTGGTTGCTCTCCCACTTTCTCAGGTCTCTCATGGATCCACACTGCCCGCGCTCTCCCCCATATCCCTAAGGTGGCATTGTGTCCTGATTTTCTTGGCTTTCTTTGCAATGTCTCTTACTTTGGGGCATGTTTGATCATCTTTCAAAAGAGTGCACCTGTCTATCTTCCTTCTTAGTTCAAAACCCTGCTTAGGGCGCGGCTATCTCATCATTTAGACTTAGCAGCAGCCGTGGTAGAGTTGAATGAGCCTGCCCAGGATGGCTGCAATCCTATGAAAGGCAATGTTCAGGGGGTGAACCTTTCTTCTTTTCAGGGTCTGGCACACCTCCCTGGTCAGGGTTGGAATCCTAGTTCACAGCCAAGCTTTTCATTCTTGAAAGTAGTAAAAGCCTGATTGCTGGGTATGCACAGATCACAAAGTCTGAGGGCCACTTCCGTAGAGGTGCCCTGGGCCCTTTTACATGCTTGACAAATAAGAGAAAAAGAATTTCTGGGATTACTGGCAGGAATGACCTCATCTGAAGACACACGAAGAGTGGAGGAAATCACATCTATCCTCCAAGCACCCTCCATTTTGCCAGAATTTACTGTGCCCTCCATTTTGTTCTGTTCTGACTCCAGGAGTGAGCTTTTGGTGAAGAAATGTGGCAAACCCAGATGTCTCCTCTTTATCTAAATTTAAGAAATATTTCTAATGGGAAGATTGAGACGCAGGTTTGGCAAACAGCAATACTGATAAACAACAGGAATAAAAAGGCTGGTCCCATAAGTTAAATCAGTCCCTCCAATTCATATGTTTTTACTGAGACTATTTAAGTCACTCACCAAGTTGCATGATGCCCCCATCCCTGGTCTCATCCCCTTGAATGCAGGCCTTTGATTCTGGTAATTTGTACTTTTCATTACATTCCTTGGCACATGCTCCCACCTGTAGGACAGTGTCTGCCCTGCCCATAGGACCTGTATGTCGCACTCCTACAGCCTTGTCTATGCCTCTAGCCCAGACCCCAGTTCATTCCACCCCATGAGCAGGTGCTGGGAAGGGAATTGGGTGTAAGGACAGAGGTCAGAGTTGCCCCTTCCCACCTGCAGCCCTGCTCTCTCCCACACAGGGTAATGGTTATGTTAGGGTTTCATGATGGGCTTCTTACCTTATTATCCCAGCATAGATCCACAGGCTTATGAAAATGGGTTCAACTATCCATTTTCTCTTCTTTATATCTAATCTGTTGCTAAGATAGTATAAATTTCCAGTTGCAACAGTTTATTCAGACCTATCCCCTCAACACACACCAAGCACAGTGCACCCCAGAGACGCCTCCATAGCTCCTGCGATGCCGTGACAAGTGCTTCTGTCCTCCGGCCTCAGCAGCAGACCTCAAACCACCCAGGTCTCACCAGCCTGGCCCCCACTGCCTCTGGATCCTTTAAACCATCACAGGAAGACAAACATGGATCTTTGGAGAAAGGTAGAGCAGGAGAAACATTAAGGCAAGCACACAGAGTTCTATGGTGAAGGCAGATGCTGGGAAGTATTTTAACATAGGAGGCAGCAAAACAGAGTCAACAGTGCAGAATTGGAGTTAGAGCAGGAAGGGAAAAATGGGGAATATCCAATACAAAGGGAAAGTAAAACAACGCACCTACTAAAGCAGAGACGAGAGGAGTCAGAAGACAGTGAAAAAAAGAGTGAGAAAACACAAACCCTGAGGCTACACAGGGAGCCCGGACCTCAACAAACAGCACAATGGCAAGCAGGACAAGCCCTGGGGACGGGAGGAGGGGTGCAGGGCTGCAGGTGGGAAGGGGCAACTCTGACCTCTGTCCTTACACCCAATTCCCTTCCCAGCACCTGCTCATTGTGGTCAAGCAGGCACTCCCAGTCAGGAACAGAGCCCCCATACCTGTCACTGTAAGCCTGGTGCCGATCCCAAAGTGGAGAGGTGAATTATAGCACAGTGCAGGAGGCGCTGGTAAAACCTACCCAGACATCTCCAGCCAGAGGCAAGTCTTAGCTCTTTGAGAGAGGTCTGGCCACCTTTCTCTGCCTGGATACATGGCTCTGCACTAAAGGAACTGAACAAGGAGGGCCTAGGCAAACTATGGGGCGAGAGGAAGATGAGGAAAAGGCTTAGGAGGGGCAGATCCATGCAGATGAGAAGGAAGGATGAACCAAGAAAGGAACAAGGAGACGGATTACAGATTGAAGACTTAGAGAAGAGACATAGAGGAGTCACCCAAGCCACACTAGAAGGGGTAGCAGACCCAGCTCCGTGGGACCCCCACAGGCTAAGTGAGTTTACTCAATTCTCTGCTGCCAGCACTGGGTAGAGAGGCAGAGACTCCAGCTCCAAGAGGCAATGGATCTACCACCCCTGGTCCTGCACCTTACCTAGGACAGAGAGTCGAGTCCCATTTCCAAAATGCTGTGCCTGGTTGGTACACAGCACAACATGCATGTGGCAAACCCCAGAAGAGCTGGCAAGGGCCCTTCCTTCCAGAGCTGGCTCCACACAGAGCTCTGGGGGCTCCGGCATGAACTCCACCCACCCGCATTCCTGGAGCCTTCCCCAACTCTGCTCTTAGTCCCTGCCTCTCCAAGGCATCTTCCTGGAACTCCAACCTTGCAGTACACTATCCTGGAAGAAGACCTTTACATACCCAAGACAGACAGCTTGGTTCCGCTGCCGAAGAAGATTTTGTCATTAGTTGCACAACATTAAAGCCTGGCAGGAAAACTGCCCCCTGCTACCTTCTGTTCCTTCCTCCCCAAGTCCACCTGCCATTCTTTAGGAGAATTTTGACTCTGGGAGGTTGAGTGGTAGACAACTGTGCAGCCCGAAATGCTGTGGTCAGAGGACTCTGTGTGACACCCCCCAACCCCATGTTCTCTCTCCTGCATCTGCCTCCTTTCTGCCTGAGGGATAAAAATAGCCAGACCATAACAGCTGTAAGGCCAGACGCTCTCCTGTCTATCATGGCCAAGACGGGCACCCTCCAAGGATACAGGAGATGGACAAGGTGACTCCTTGTTAGCTTAGTCTACCTTCCTCCCTGTAGGGGAACCCAGGCTTGGCACAGCCAGTCTATGAAATTATTAGAGATGAAGGATGTCCCCTCCATGTCTACATTAAGATTTACATTCAGATCTTCCTAATAAAAATATGCTTTAACCTAAGTACCAAGACAGAGGCTCCATCTGGATCCTAGACCCTCCTTGCAAGTTCCCAGCTCTCCAACCCTGACTTACCTATAACAGTGAGCCGGCTTCCCTCCCCAAAATAGAGGGTGTTTCCAGAACACAGCCTCCCCGGGCCACTTCAAAACCTCCCATTATCTGCTGAGCACAGCTGGGATTCGGGGTGAGGCTGGACATTTATGGATCGCTTCCTCACACAGCCACAGCCCTGCTTTCAACTCTGCGTGCCCTTCAGGGCTTGCCCAGAACCCAGATGGGTAGGAGAAGGGGCAGAGTGTGGCCGCCTATGAAAATACAGATCAAGGGAAGATCTGAAGCCTCTACAGAAAGCCTGACAGTCTCAACAGATGTCCCAGCTCTTAATTCCCCTCCAGGCTTTCTCTTGGCTCCCGTAACTCAGGGGACTACTCAGAGGGACAGCACCATCTCCCTCTCCTTTCCTACCAGGTTGTGCCAGGCTCGGCTCAACTCTGCTGAGAACCTCCGGGTGCCTGGGCAGAGTCACCCGTGCAGTGAGCCTCCCCAATCCCAGACATGAGATAAGCTGGGTCCTCCCTTCTCTGTGACTTTTTCCAGGAAAGAGTCCTCCACCTCTGCACCCCACCTAGATGCCAGGCTTACCTACAACTGTGAGTCTGGTGCCCGAGCCGAAGGTATAGTCATAGTTAGCACATCGGAATACGGCCACTCTAAAATGGACATTTTGGCTCCACTTTCTTCTACAGGGGACATGAAAAGGTACCTGGAAAATGTCTTACCTACAACTGTGAGCCTGGTGCCTTCTCCAAAGATAACTTCAGTGTTCACACAGTGACGTGGGGCAAGGAGGAAAACAAATTTCAGGCATGGAGAGAGGATGGGTCCCTGGCTAGGGTCTGGAGGACCCTGGGATAAGGAATCCCCTCCTGTGCTTTATAGATACTGCACAGAAGAACACTTTTTACTTTTGACTCTTGGGACCAGCGAGCATGGCAGAGTCCAGCCAGAGGGTCCTATGTCCCTTTCTCAAAAGATTCACGGGGATCGGGATGAAAGAGTCTCCCTGAGCCCTTCACCTGTGAGGCCACTGAGGCATTCTTTTTACATCTGGGTTCCTTCTGCCTGGGAAACTTCGGTTCTGATCCAGGCCTGTCCTTGTCCATGGCCTTTGCCTGACATGTGGTCAGGAGGGAGGCAGAGGCATCCTGGATCAAGCCACGCTTGGGTCTGTGACCCAGAAGAAAAATGAAGGAAACTGTGGGTGCTGGGACAGGCAGAAAGGTTTTTGTAAAGATTTCCCATAGAGTTGAATCACCGTGGCCCCTGTCCCCACAATGTTACAGCTTTGTACAAAAATGGCCCCTCCCAGGGCACCGCCCCTGGGAGCCTGGAAGAAACCACTCCAGCAGCTGTTCCTTTGAGGGGAGTGGAGGACGGGGGCTGGTGACATCAATCCCCATTGTGCGAGATGGTGGTGGGGTGTGGACCAGTCCAGGGGGGCTCTCCCCTCACCCCCACGCCCTATCTTCAGGATGTCTGAGCTCCTTGGAGCTGTGTCTTTGCAAAGTTGTCTGCTGATGGGGCTGGCTTTCTCTTAGTTTACGCCCCTCTCCAAGCTGTCGTCACAGTGGGGTCCTACCCCGTCAGGAAGCAGCATCTGCCCTGGTGTTACCCCAGGCTCTGCGTCATTCGGAGATCACACCTTTCTTAGAATGAAACCTCTAAGTACCCAGACTCCGTCCCTCTAGCCAACTCTAAACCTCTAGGCTGGTCAGCTGGGGTCTGGAGTTCTCTGGAGAACTGACCATGAGCTTCAGCGAGGGAGGACTTCTCTAGATTGTCAGATGAAACAATAGCTGAGAGCTTGGCCAGGAATGGGTGGGGGGTGAGGGAAGACCACATGTGATGTCAGCTCTCACTGTTGGCCTCAGGGGTCAGAGTAAGTCAGTAAAGGGAGTTGGGGGAAATGGACGTGGAGGCTGGAAAAACAGAGGAAGACTGGAAAACACTCAGATACAGTTGTAAGGTCACATGATCATGGTCACAGTTTTATCCTTCTCTTCCCTGAAGGGTAGTAACATTTTCAGTTGTCAGTAGATACTTTATTTTCCCTGCACAAGATGACTTTTTTTTTTTCCCCCCAAAATATGACCGGTAAGGGGATCTTAACCCTTGACTTGGTGTTGTCAGCACCACGCTCTCCCAAGTGAACTAAACGGCCATCCCTATATAGGGATCTGAACCCGTGGCCTTGGTGTTATGAGCACCACACTCTCCCAAGTGAGCCACGGGTTGACCCTACACAAGATGACTTTGAAATTTAACCTGCAGTTAAGTGACTTAGATATCATCTCACCAGATGGTGCTTCCTTTTATTGCCTTTCAAAGTATAACTTAAAACCTAAAAGGAGAAAAAAAAATCAAACTTGACTACATAATAATGGCACGCCTTCATGGACAAATATAAACTAAGTCAAAAGACAAATGGCAATCTGGGGAAAATATCTGCAACTCTCATCACAAGGACTAATCTTTGTAATATGTGATGAAGTCCCAGAAATCAATATGAACATAATCTAGCAGCCCAATAAAAATGGGCAAAGAGCAGATGATTCAGAGGGAAAAAAAGAAAATTAAATGGTGCTTAACCATAGGAAAAAATCTCACAGTGATTAATGCAAAATAAAAATGCATAGATATACTCCTTTTAACCAATTTGAAAAATTGAATATGGAAGACCATTCTATTGGCTAGCTGTTGGTGAAATAAGCACCGTTACACACAGATTAGAGGTAGGATGGCAAAGTGATAAAGCCCTTATGGGGAGCAATATGGAAACATCTATAAAAAATACAAATGCATTTACTATGTCACCAGAAATCCCACCTATGGAAATTTTTTATTTTTTATTTTATTTTTTATTTATTTATTTTTTTGTCTTTTGTCTTTTTCCGTGTCCGGCAACTTAATTCTCCTGCACCCTTTGGAAATCTTCTCCCTGTTTCTCCCAAACCCCATCCTCTGTAGCCACCAGCCTGCTCTCTGTGCTATGAGTTCAATTGTTTTAGATCCCACATATAAGAGAGAACATGTGGTATCTGTCTCCCTATGATTGGCTTATTTCATTTAGCCTAAAGTTCTCCAATTCCATCCATGTTGTTACAGATGACAGAATTTCCTTCTTTTTAAAGGCTGAACAGGAATCCATTGTGTATAAATGCACATTTTCTTTATCCATTAATCTGTTGATGGACACTTAAATTGATTCCATAACTTGGCTATTGTGACTAGTGCTGCAATGAACATGGAGTGCAGACATCTTTTCAACAAACTTGATTTCAAATCTTTTGGGTAAATACCCAGAAGTGCGATTGCTGGATAATATGGTAATTTTATTTTTAGTTTTTTGAGGTGTCCATATAGTTTTCCATAATGGCTGTACTAATTTACATTCCCACCAATTGTGTACAAGAGTTGTCTTTTCTCCACAACACCTGTGGAAATTAATTCTGTAAATACTCTTGCATACAAATCTAAAAAAAAAAATTGTGTGTAAAATATCTTTACTATCTGGAATAGTGAATGATTGAAAAAGACTCAAGTGCCCATCAGTAAGGGAATGGATAAGTAAACTGGGATATATTCACACAATGGAACGTTATTCAGTGCTAAGAAGAAATGAAAACATTTTATATTGTTATCAAAAGCTTTAAGGTCTAATTTTTTTATTTTTTTAAGGAATTTATTTTTTTTTTCATTGAAATGTATTGATTGCGCATATCTATAGGGTACAGAGTTAAATTTCAATAATGTATATAATACATGATGATAAGATCAGGGTAGTTGGAAAATGCATCATCAAAAAATTTATTGTTTCTTTGTGATGAGAACATTTAGGCTCTTCTAACCATTTGACAATAAATTATCATTAATTATACATGCCTAGAGCTATTGGATACCACTAGAACTTATTTTTTTAATCTAGCTGTAAGTTTGTGTCCATCAACCAACCTCTCACTATCCCCCTTCTCCCATCCCCTTCCCAGCCTCTAGTTATCACAATTCTATTCTGTACTTCTAAACGTTCAACTTATTATTCTTTGAGCTCCCATATATGAGTGAGAATATGTGGTATTTATCTTTCTGTGCCACAATTGACAGGATTTCATTCTTTTTCATGCCTGAGTAGTATTCCATTGTGCATATACCACATTTTCTTTATCCAGTCATCTGTTGGTGGACACCTAGGTTGGTCCCATATCTTGGCTATTGTGAATAGTGCTGCAATAAACGTGGGAGTGTAGGTATAAGACGCATTGTTAACTAGAAAAAAACAAGCTGCAGAATAGCATAGATGTATATGCTACCTTTTGTCTCTGTTGGTGGACACCTAGGTTGGTCCCATATCTTGGCTATTGTGAATAGTGCTGCAATAAACGTGGGGGTGTAGGTATAAGATGCATTGTTAACTAGAAAAAAACAAGCTGCAGAATAGCATAGATGTATATGCTACCTTTTGTCCAATAAAGGGGTAAATACTTTTGTTTGCTTGTTTCTACAACCAGAAACACTAGAAAGATGCAAAAGAAACTGATAAAAGTGATTACTTTTTAAGGATGAGTGAAGTAGACTGGAAGTAAAAATAACATTTCTCAGTGTTGACCTTATGTTGTATTGTTTCCATTTGGGGGCCATATAGCTATATTATCTATTTAAAAATCAAACTTAAATTAATGGAATTTAAAAAGAAAAAATACAACAGAATATTGCTCTATGTAATATTTGAAAATCAGCTACTTAAAAAATTACCTATTCAATTTACAAAGTCCCTATTTTTTTTCTAAAGAAGATCAATTTATGTAAAAACCTCTTTTAAGGTTCTAAATTTGTTCAGTGGGGTCCCAATCACTTAGGAAGCTTGTGAAAATGCAGATTTGTCCCCATAAACTTTTGAGTTAAAATATCTAGGATTGAGTTTATTTATATTTAAATAAAAAACCAAACAGAAAATCACCCCAGATGTTTTTGTTACAGTGTCAGGTTGGGACCCACAGCTTATCCCCTGACTGGAACAGACCAGGTGTAAGCCATGGAGAGCATCACACAGCTATCTAGGGGTTCCAGAAGCTGCATCTAAGGGCATAGCTTAGAATTTAGGGAAAAAAGAAGAAGAGAAGGCAGTCTGTTTGCTTCCCTCATTAATAGTGACAGATCTCACAATACTCTACCATACACCTGAATAAAAGGTCGTGGATGCTTTCATCACTGGAATGTGGCAAGACCCCTTCTTTATTACTTCCCCCATTGAGGCACACTGTCATCAACATAATGATTTATTTTGATCTATTTTGTATGCTTTCCTGTCTTACTTATCCTTTTTGCCCATGAATAATTTGCCCTCTGAGTAACAGTTTCCTTTTGATTATTTAGCTGGGGACTCTCATCCCCACAGGCCTTACAAATAATCATACCTCTCTGTCTTGGCGTCATCGTTTCTTTTAATCCTGATGGAGCTGGTTCCAGTGTTGCCGCTCTGGACAGTATGCTCCAGTGCGCATGCAGCATTTTCTTCCATAGAAGTAGCTTAGACCAGTGAGGCAGGTATCAGGTTGGGGTCATTCATCATCTTAGACAGCAGGGGACAGCCTTTCCTTACTTTTTAGACCTAGGCATTTGCAATCTGACTTTTGCCGCTTGAGGGGGTGAGAGGCACATGTGTGGTGCTGGTGGGCGCAGGAGTGGGTGGCAGAGTTACTTCACCTTTCTCAAGATTTGTGTTGGGTTTGCAGAAAATGTGCAAATAACGTCTTACATACGTGTAATTCTGAAAAATTTTCAAGCACGTTAATAGACTCATTTCAACCTAAATTTTTTCTCATAATTTCCTCAGTTAAAGAACTGAAACCTGAAGAGGCTGACATGAGTTCCCCAAATGATGAAGAGACCGAGCTGGATCCCAGCTCCCTACTTAAACTCTGGGGCTCTGGTAGGGGCTGCAACAGCCCGCTGAGACCCCTGCCTCACAGTGAATCCCACCTCCTGGAGCCAGACTGCCGGGGCTCCCACCAGGCCCTCTACTTATGCTTATGAAACCTCAAGCAAGTCACTGAATCTCTTTAAGCCCCAGTTTCCTTATCTGTAGAATGGGAATGGTAATAACACCTACCTTACAGTGTTGTCGTGAGAAGTAAATGAGATCACACATGTAAAGACTGATCATGGGGCCTGAATATAGTTAGCAAAAATGTTCATTACTTTTATACACAGAGAGTACTGGCCTGAGGATAGCTCTACTGCATTGCTTCTAAGCTTTAACGTGCATGGGGATGACTTAGAAGGTGCTATGGTTTGAATGTCCCCTCCAAAATTCACATGGGAATTGAATTGCCATCGTGACGGTATTAAGAGGTGGGACCATTAAGAGGTAATTAGGCCGTGACAGCTCTGCCCTCATGAGTGGATTAATGCGGTTATTGTGGGACTGGGTTACTATAAAAGTGAGTTTGCCCCTTTCTTGCTCCTGCCCTCTCTTGCCCTTCCTCCTTCCACCATGGAAAGACACAGCAAGTAGGCCCTTGCCAGATGCAGGCCTCACAACTTTAGACTTCCCAGCCTTCCTTCAGAACCGTGAGAAATAAATTTCTTTTTATTATAAATTACCCAGTCTGTGGTATTCTGTTACAGCAACACGAAATGGATTAAGACAGAAGGCTTATTAAAATGCAGGTGGTTGGGCCCCATCCCAGAACTTCTGACTCAGTAGGTCTAGGGTGGAGCCCTGCATCTGCACGTCTCCTAAATTCCCAGGTGATTTTCATGGTGCTGTCCAGGGACCAGTCTTTGAGAACCATTCTTCTGGAAGTTTCTTTTCTCAGGACATTTTCCTGTACTCCTAGTTGACATTTTATTTATTCTGTCACTGGGGGCTTATTATATTCCAGGTTTTGTTTTTTTTTTTTTAAAGATGACCGGTAAGGGGATCTTAACCCTTGACTTGGTGTTGTCAGCACCACACTCAGCCAGTGAGCAAACCGGCCATCCCTATATAGGATCCGAACCCGGGGCCTTGGTGTTATCAGCACTGCACTCTCCCGAGTGAGCCACGGGCCGGCCCATATATTCCAGGTTTTGTTTAATCACTAGAAGTACCAGCATGAGTAGGCAAGATTTCTTCCTTTAAGAAGCTTACAGTTAGGGCCGGCCCGGTGGCGCACTGGATAGTGCGCCGCTTGGGAAGCGCGGCGGCGCTCCCGTCCGAGGGTTCGGATTCGAAGGACTAGACAGG
>NW_007731868.1:59463-74791 GCF_000696425.1 Galeopterus variegatus
GGGCCTTGGTGTTATCAGCACTGCACTCTCCCGAGTGAGCCACGGGCCGGCCCATATATTCCAGGTTTTGTTTAATCACTAGAAGTACCAGCATGAGTAGGCAAGATTTCTTCCTTTAAGAAGCTTACAGTTAGGGCCGGCCCGGTGGCGCACTGGATAGTGCGCCGCTTGGGAAGTGCGGTGGCGCTCCCGCCCAAGGGTTCGGATCCCCCATACAGACCGGTTCCCGCTCACTGGCTGAGCGAGGCACGGGAGCAACACCGAGGGTTGCGATCCCGTTGCCGGTCCCGGTCCGGTGCGGGGGCGACACTGAGGGTTGCGATCCGTTGCCGGACACGGAAAAAGACAAAAAAAAAAAAAAAAGAAGCTTACAGTTAAATTTCAAGATAGACACATCCATCGATCGTTACTAAAGAGCATGAGCAGGACTGTGATAGAAGCAATCATGGAACAGACAGAAGGAGGACTCGTGACTCAGAGAGAAGGCCAGTGGGACCAGTACAGGCAGGGAAGGAGGAGGAAGAGTCGTATAGACTTTTCTGAAGAGGTGGAGGGGAGGTTGGGAAGAATATCCAGTCAAATGGAGCCACATCGTCCAAAGACAAGGCCAGAGGTGCATGGCTTGTTGGATGGACACCAGGACTTCTGAGCAATGGGACATAGCAGGGGAGGAGAGGAGTGGAGAGGCACGAGGCTGGAGCATAGGCAGGGCAGAGCAAGCAGGAGCCCAAGTTTCCATGACAAGAAGCTTGGGTTCCATCCTGAAAGCTGTGGGAGGTCAGGAAGCAGCAGGACGATCAGAAGCTCAGTGAGAGCTGTCATGCTGCATGGAAGGAGCCATTGGGAGGAGCCCCTCAGCAGGTGCAGGGAGGCAGGGGAGGGTGCCAGTGACAGTGGCTGGACAGACGTTGGAAACCAGAGATGATGGACTCGTCATCACCTCAGACCATAGTTGTGGTGAGGAAGCACATGAGACAGGGTCGAGGGAGCATGGGCTTTGGATCCAGGCAAATGAGGAGTGAAACTCCAGATCCACCCTCTGCTAGTGTGGAGCACGAGGAGATGAATCACCTTCTCTGAACCTGTTTTCTTATTTGTAACACTGGGATAATAACCATTTCAGAGGGGAGAGAGAAATAAGTGTGCAAACATCTATAAAGCACTCAGTACAGCAAATATATATTGGTAATACGTGCCATGAACAAAAGGCAGATTTCTCAGGAGCATGAGGGATGGAGACCCAGGGAGCTCTCTTCTCCTCTGCAGACCCGGAGCAGGTTGCTGGGGAGCAGAGCCAGTGAGGCCTTCTCTAAGTAGGACATTCACTGCGGAGGAAGTACAAGCTGGGCATGTGTTTAAGGGGACTCAGAAAAAGCCAAGGTGATTGGTGCTGCGATTTCCCTATACGTGTTTCCTTTGGGTGCAAGGAAGTTCCTGCCATAGTCAAAAAGGACAGTAAGGTCTTGCAAACCATGCTGTGTGTGCACATTAACACAATGAAGACCCATGCAAGTACTAAGGCTAAGAAATCTCTTTAACACTACTGGAAACATTTTTTTTTTCCTAAAAAATAACCCCTCTTGCCCACCTACTTATTTTTGGATTCCATCTCTTCATATGCTGCCAATCTAGTATTCCATGGAACATATTTTGGGAACTGGGTGGCTTTGCTCATCTCTAAGGGGAGAGCCCTGCCTGACCCCAGATTGGAGGATGTTTCCCAGACCAATGGGCAGGAAGGAGCAGACACAGATGAAGGCAGTAAGAGCGAAGTCACTTTACTGAGAAAGTGACCAGGCAGGGACTGGAGGTCTTTAGCTATTGGCAGCGATGGTCTCCTTAATCCAGCTCACATAGTTGCAGACCTTGGTATAGACTCCAGGATAGTTCTTCTGGGCACAGCCATAGCCCCAGGAGACGATTCCCTGGAGTGCTCCATCGCAGACCACGGGGCCACCAGAGTCACCCTGGGGAGAAGGTGAGACAAGGTGTAGAAAGAGAGAGATGAGGGCGATACAGCTACACTTAGTCTGAACCTTAAAGGACCCTGTTCTAGTCAGCTGTGTGGCTCCACCTCTTTCTCATGGTGGCTCATTCTCTGTTCTGACTGCAGGGATGACACGCAGCCCAGAGGAGCCTTCTGCGGACCCTGTTCTAGTCAGCTGTGTGGCTCCACCTCTTTCGCATGGTGGCTCATTCTCTGTTCTGACTGCAGGGATGACACGCAGCCCAGAGGAGCCTTCTGCACTTCTCCATGGGGCCTCTGTACAGAGCCTTTCTCCCCCAGCCCCACAACCTTGGGTGTTCAAATCCCACTCCCAGTTGGGGCCTGGGTATGGACAGGGGTTTCAGTATGTGAAGGGGTCAAATCACCTGGCAGGAATCCTTGCCTCCCTCAAGGAAGCCAGCGCAGATCATGTTCGAAGTGATCTCCCCGGGGTAGGAGGCTTCACAATCTGCCTGACTCAGCAGGGGAGCATTGAGGCACTGCAGCAGGTCTGGGTAGTTTTCTGTGAGAAGCAGGAAGAGATTAGGGAAAGAAGAAGTCAGGCCAGGATGGCAGACAGTCATCTAGGGCCGAACCCTGGAGAGGACCCCCAAGAACATTAAGCCCCAGCAGGGAACAATGGCTTTTAGTTTCCAGAATGATCACTGCAAAACCCCTCCCTAGAAGTGAAAATAGCAATTTCTCTATTTGTACTGTCTCTTGATTCTAAGAGTCAACTCCTCGGGACTTTGCATCTCTCTAGTACCCCATATAGAGTCTTGCATGTAGTGGGCACCAGAAATAAATTTGTAGACTAGAAGCAGATGATTCAAGCTCAGGGGCATGGAAACTGTGGGGACAGAGGCAAGTGGGAGGATGAAGTGTTCCACTCACCACCGGAGCTCAGGGTGTTTCCCCAACCAGAGATGAGGCACTGGGTGCCTGCAGATGCACAGGCAGATGGCAGAGCAATGGTGGCCACCTGGTCATTGAGGGTCGCAGGCGAGGAGAGCTTGATCAACAAGATGTCATTGTCCAGAGTCCAGCTGTTGTATTTGGGGTGGCGGATGACCTTGGCCGAGCTGATGAACTGCTCAGTCCCTTCGAGGACTTCGATGTTGTGCTCTCCCAGTCTCACTTGGATGCGGCTGTCAGGAAGGAGGCATGTGGAGAAGGCTTTGTCTCCACAGCCTGAGGCACCCATCCTGCTTTTCCCAGGTTCTCAAGCTCCCTGTTCCTGGGCAACTCTGGAGACTTGAGGGGGTTGGGGAGTGGCAATATCACATGGGCAGTGGAGGGATGCTAGATCCATGCAGGCATGAGACCCAGGACCTCTCTGCCTCAGAGGCAGGTGGTAGTGGTCAGGAGATGAGGTGAAGGGATCCAGCTGGGGATTGCTCCTCCACCCATTTTTCCAGCCTTTGTTTCCACAGCCCCCTCATGAATCCAGAGCTGTGGACACTAACGAGCTACTTGGAGTTCCCTTGCATTCTTCATCTTCCATGCCTTTGCTAATTATATGCAGGGACTGCGACTCTCCCTTTCTGGTCTGGTAGGTGCCACCATTCTGTACGATCTACTCTGGTGGTTCTCAAAGTGTGGCCCTGGGCTCACCACATCAGCATCAACTGGGGACTTGTCAGAAATACAAATCCTGTCTCCATCCCAGACCAAGTGAATCAGAGCCTTGGAAATAGGACCCAGCGATCTGTGTTTTGACAAGCCTTCCAGGTGGTTTTGAGGCACACTCAGGTGTGAGGATCCTTGGGGTAGGCGGAGGCTGTCAGCTCTGTCTATATTGTAGGCTCACCGAGTTGAGAGTGTTAAAAACTCACCAATATTCATACCCCTATTCCCGAAAATTGAGTTAATTGCCCAGGCATTGGCAATTTTTCTTCTTTTTTTTTTTTTTTAAGCATATCTTAGGTGGGTTGAACATGCAGCTAACTGGCAAAAGGTACTTGTACATGGTCCTTGCCTGCCTTTCCCACTGGTCCTCACCACCCCAAAATCATCCTTCCCTGCTTTTAGGACCCATGGCCCTTGCTATTTGATGGACTTGTTTTGGGTGCGAGAGGCTTTGTGTTGTGTGTCATTCTTCACCCTAGGCTGCCACAAGTCAGCTGCTGCCAGCGACTTCTCTCTGGCCCCTTTCCCATCTGCTCACCAGCCTCCACACTCCTCTTGGCTGAACCTGAACCCAAGCTCTGTGAGGGAGCCAGTCTGTGGGCTTTGCAGCCAGGGGCCCAGCACTTACGACTGATAGCAGTGAGCTGCAGACACCACCCACTGGGCATCGATGAGGGAACCTCCACAGAAGTGGTAGCTAGAGTACAGGGACACCTGGTAGGGGACGGAATTCGCCTCACAGGTGTAGCCCCCGACGATCTTGTCATCTTCATCCAAGGGCAAAGCAACTTAAATGGAGACAGGAAGGGAGAGGCCAAGTCAGCAGGATGCTGGAGGGCAGAGTCCTCCGCCCTGTGGCTGGTTCATGCTAATTAGGATTCCTTAACAAGTGCAGGGATTGCAGGCCAGGGAGCATTGCCATCCCCAGTGGGCACCACCTGGTATAGTTGTCCCAGTCTCCGCATGTCCGCAGGACACAGAGGTGGACACCCTGTTGGGCTCACATCTCCCCTGGGGGTGCCAGGGTGAGGACATAGAAATGCCTTTAGTTTGCACTCAGTGGGACATGGGTGGGAATGTGGTGGCCTCAACCACTGAATGCTGCTCACTTTCACTCTTCACCAGCCACCAGTCTACTCCCTAGGACTACTTGAGCTCCAGATTATCAGGATGGTTTGGCCCATTTAGGAAAATCTCTTGGCTGAGTAGACTTGGCTATACCCAGATTCTTCCATAGCTCAAAATCTGCTTCATGAGGCCAGAGTGGAGAGCAGCTCCAGGCCCACTTAGGCAGGGCAAAGGCAGGCACTGCTGTTGGCCAGTAGAAGAGGGATTCTTGACATTGGCTACATACCTGAGAATGTTCAAATCACCTGGGAAGCTTAAAAAACCCAATACACAGGCCAACTCCACACAAGTGAAGTCAGAATTTCTAGGGGTGAGTATCTGACATGAGCAGTTTTTCATCCTCTCCAGAGACATTAAGGTTAAGAACAGTTCTAGTGGAGCTACCCCAGAGCTGTCAGAACCAAGCCCTAAGCCTCCGGTTCATTTTATGGGCCGGCTTCACCTGCTGTCCCTTTCCAGCTTCTGGATATGGATGAATGACAGTAGAGGGAGTGGAATCAGGGAGAATGGAAAGAGAGCTCAGGAAGGAAGGGAAGGAGCGGTGCTAAGCAGGGAAAGAGAATATCAGAGCACAGGTGAAACAGGACAGGCAGCAAGAACAGTAGGGCATGTGTCTGCCAAGAAAGGGGCTGAGGGACCTGAGGAATGGCATGAGACTCACCAGCAGCTCCCACAAAGGCGAGGATCAGGAGTGGACTCATGGTGAAGTGTGACGGAGCAGGTGGCGGAGAGCCTGTCTTTGTAGCTGCCCAGGTGAGGGAGAGGCGGTGCATGTGAGGTGCAGGGTCACCGCTCCTCCCAGCACAAACACCTGCAGCTTTCCCCTTCCCAGGGTCTTGCATCAGCTCTGCTATTTTTGGCCATGCTGTGGATTTGTGACTTACAGGCTATAAGAAAACTTACCTTCTGAGGGCAGAAAGGGAGACCAGCTAATTCTTGGGAGGATTCTGGGATGGGAAAACAGGAAGCCAAGCCTCCACACAGCACAGCGGGGCTTTCTTAGCAGAGGAGATGAGGGTTAGGAGAAGGGAGAATGGCCCGGGTCCTTAGAAGTCTCTGACCTTATGGAGATATACTTAACTCACCTAAGAAAGGGCTGATATTGGGAGGAAGCTTGGCTGTTTAGTGTCCTGGAGTTCCTGTGAGAGCAAAGAAGTCTTATCTAAGGCTTATACCTAGAGCGTGAAGACCTTCAGTCTAAACCACTGGGCAGGGAGGTCAGATCCAAGGCTTTGGGGAACCAGGATTGCGACATCACGAGGTAATGAGAGGGGAGACTCAGAGTTTGTTAGGAGACTGAGCTTTCAGTTGGCTCTCCTTCCTACTGAGGCTTATGGATAGAAAGCGTTTCAAAGGAGGAGAGGTGAGAGCTAGGTAGGAGCTTTTCCAGTACACCAGGGGACAGCGTCTAGCAGCACATTCCTCCTCCTCTTTGATGGCAGGATATCTGTCTCTCATCGCTCACACTGTCATGGGCTCTCTTTAAGCAGCATTGTTGTTCAACCCTGGCAATCTACACTAAAGGAGATAGAAACTGCCCTCACCTGCTAGGAGTGGACAGCCTGAGCTAGAATTTTATGCCCCAGATAAGACACTAGAAAGTGTTTGGAAGATCATAAATTTGGGTTCTGATGAGAGAATCAGTAGGTAGAAAGATTAGCACATGGTAAAGGGTCTGAGTAGTGAATTCAATAATAAAGACACGGGGGCCAATTCTGGAATTTCCTATTTCAGATGCAGTGAGGCTGTTATGCTGGGGTCAGTACAAAGTGAATCTTCCCAAAGAAGATTCCAATTTGGGACCTGCCATGGCCACCAAGCCACAGCCATTTAATTTATTAAGGCACAACCTGGCCAGAGGGTGTAAAGGTGAAGAGGGTGTCTGTGCTGGGGTCTAATTACATGAGCCACCTGGAGAAGCCTTCAGCTGAGAAGGACTGAAAAGGATGCTTCTCTTTCTCAGCTCCTCTGAGTTCAGGGTTGGCGGGGGTGGGGGGCAGGAGTGGACAGTTTGTGTTTGAATTCTCCAAAAGGTAGAAAAGGAGTGAATGTTCTGGAGATCCTAAGCAAAGTGAGAAAAGCTTAGCTCAAAATCTGGTGGTGGAATTGGAGACGGCAAGGGGTTGGAGGGAGGGAATAAATGGAAACTAGAATGAATTGGGGGAAATGCCAAAGTGGGGCTCATGGGGTTGGGAGGGCCATGAGAGGGCCATGTAGAGGAACTTCTGGTCCAGTTCCTGGCCTGGCTGCCAAGCCAGCTTCTCCACACCAGGAGACCCATGGCCAGAGGTCTCCCCTGTCCACTCTGCACCCTCCGATCCCCAATAGGCACATACTAAGTGGGAATATGCTGTATGTGCACGGGGCCTGACAGCTCTCCAAGAGCTTTCATACAGGCAACAGCAATACTCTGCTTTTCATTTGGTACACCAGGAGACCCATGGCCAGAGCTCTCCCCTGTCCACTCTGCACCCTCCGATCCCCAATAGGCACATACTAAGTGGGAATATGCTGTATGTGCACAGGGCCTGACAGCTCTCCAAGAGCTTTCATACAGGCAACAGCAATACTCTGCTTTTCATTTGGACTGTTTCACAGTTTAACTTTTCAAACATTTTAATTGTGAGGTGTGCAGAACAAAATTATTTCTATTTACAGGGGAAGAGACTAAGACTCAGAAGAATTCCATCCTGCCCAAGAACACAAGTTTAAAAGGGGCAAAGCTGGCCTCAAGGATACAGGAAAACATGGAAAGTCTTGTGAGGTGTGGGAATTGCCACAGGTGGCATCTACAAGGTTGATTGAGGATCAAGCCAGAGGTCCCCAGAGGTCCACCTGTACATCGGATCCTTTCTGTCTCTTATCTTCCTGGCAGAAATAGGAGACTGAATTAATCTTTCACCTGGCACCTTGTCTCAGAGCCTTACCTTGCGATGGCCCCAGACCCATCTAGGCCATGTCTAGTGCATGGATGCACACCTCTCTGCTCACAGATGACTGGCTGAGTCTGAGGTAGCCAGGTTGTGGAGCACTGATAATGGGGGCTTTTCCTGTGATGTCACTAACCATGCTGTTTTGTCCCTTGTGGGGTCTTCATAGAACTCCTTGCTTTAGAGGATAAGGAGAAACTCTAGCACCTGAAACTACCAGCGGGCACTGGATAGGTGCCCCACAGGGAGGTGATACTTAGAAGATGGGAAGTTGTTTTAGGCAGAGGGTTTTTTGGCTCAGTGCTTGTGACTCCTATTCTTTGTCAAAAAGAAAACACCCAAGAGCACGAGGATTTTTTGTATCTAAAGCTGGAACCCTAGACTTCTCCTGATGTTTAACACTCCTCCTTAAACTATCAGGTCCACAACATAGTCTGAGGTCAGCTTTCTTCAAAGTAACAGGAATCACCTTACAGGCAGAGAAGATAGCTGCAGGTGGAGACTCTTCGTATAACCTCATGCTCGAGACTCAGATATGGAGGGCAGGCTCTGATCTAGCGCCCAAATTCCTTCTGGTGGTCTGCAGTTCTTGGTACTGTTCATTCTGGACTATGGATTTCTTTGTCCACTTCTGTAAGACATTTCCCTGGCTCTGTTCAGTGCTGAGTATGTCAAACCGTGAATAGCTTCTGTGTGCTTACTATACACCAAACACTGTGTAAGTCTTTTGTGGACCTTTTTGAAACTTTATCATCACTACCACTTCTGGTGTTTTCTGTTTTACAGACGATGAAATGGGCTTTATGGAGGTGAAGTAACTTGCTCAAGGTCCTGGAGCCAGTAAAGTGTAAAAATGGAATCCAAGCATGGTAGCCTGACTCCAGAGCCTGCATGCTCCAGCACAGAACATTCTGCTTCCCTTGCTCATAGCTGATCCATGGTGCAGCCTCACCAAGGTGGTAGGCAACAGATACTGTTTTCTTCTTTTTACAGATGAACCTTCTAAAGCTCAGAGGTTAAGTGATTTCTGCAGGATCGCTTGGCTAAGACATGCAGAGAGGTTACCAGAAGCTTTTCTCCTTTCAAAGATCCAGATTGAGCCCGACAAGCCAAGTTCAGGGATAAGTCCAATCGGTCAGTGGAGATCCCTCCCCTCATCTGCTTATGAAAAGTCTAGCCTGTATCATGCATTTGGGAGGCAGCCAACTGGGCAGTCCATTTCCACTAGGTCAACTTGACCAGGAGGGTCTTCAAATGATGCCCAAGAACTGAGTGCTCAGTCCACACAGGCACCAGCATAATTCCAATTTGAGGGGCTCCCACCTCAGGCCACTGTGTTTGAGCAGGTTTTGGGCTTAGCCTCTCTAGAACCCTGAACATGTGTTCTGTTTCCCAGTCTTGGGGAAGAAAGCAGAGGGAAGTTGGCACACAACGCTGTGTGTTTTACTGTTTAAATATAAAGCTTTATTCAAATATAAAGCTTGAAGTGTTTATTTCCTCCCTGTTAGAACAATCTAGTTAATTTCTTTACAGGCTTAACTTGTCTAAATTCAAATGCCTTTGTAGAGTTTCTCTCCAGGGAAGTCTGCTACTGCTTAAATTTTCCTCTTCTAAATTATATTTATTTACCCAATGTAGTGGATTGAATTATGTCCCCCCAAAACTCACTGAAACTTTAATTGTGTCCCCTAAGTTGTATGTATTAGAAACTTAACCCCCACTGTGACTGTTAGGAGGGTGGGAAATCCTATTATGGCAATTGAAGGGTAGATCCTTGGAGAAGTGATTGAATTGTAGGACCACGCAGTAGTGAATGGATTTAAAATGGTGGTCAGGAGCGTGGTTCTGAGGGCTTTAAAAGAAGAGGATAGTCTGTCTTTCTCTCTCTCTGCTCTCTCTACTTACAACATCTTGCAATGTAAGACCCCTGGGTCACTGTCGCCTCCACCAGACGGACTTTGGACCTCCCAGCCTCAGAAACCGTAAGCAATAAATGTCGTTTTTCTTTATAAATCAACCAGTTTCAGACATTGTGCTATAAGCAATGGAAACAGACTAATACAGAAAATTGGTACCAGAGAAGTGGGGTGTTGTTTATAACAGATACTGGGAAATGTGGAGCAGCTTTGGAACTGGGTGTTGAGGAGAGGGTGGAAGAATTTGGAGGAACAGTCTAGAAAAAGCCTAAATGCTAGTGAAAGTTTAGAAGACAAGAAAACCAGAGAAAGTTTTAGAGACTGGTTAAATGGTGGTGACCAGAATGCTGATAGACATGTGAACTGTGAAGACCATTCTAAGGAGGTCTCAGATAGGAATAAGAAGGAGGTTTTTGAACACTTGGGCAAAGATCACCCTTGCTGTGAACTGGAAAGGAACTTGGCTGCATTCTGTCCATGTCCTAGGATTTTATGGAAGTTGGAACTTAGGAGTTGTGAACCAGAGTATTTGGCGGAAGAAATTTCTAAGCATCAAAGCATTAAGGAAGCTGCATGGCTGCTTGTAACAGCCTACACTGAGTTATGGCAGCAAATGCCTGACATAAAGCCAGAATTTAAAAGGGAAGCAGAGTGTAAAGATCTGAAAAATTTGCAGCCTGGCCATGTGGTAGAGAAGCAGAGAGCATGAAATGGTGCATCCCAGCGACCATTAGCTAACAAAATTAGTACAAAGAAAAGGGATTATCAAGAGAAGGAAAAAAAGGCCC
This sequence comes from Galeopterus variegatus, assembly GCF_000696425.1. NCBI lineage: Eukaryota > Metazoa > Chordata > Mammalia > Dermoptera > Cynocephalidae > Galeopterus > Galeopterus variegatus. The sequence goes on from NW_007731868.1 coordinate 69,842, forward strand.
TGAAGGCATTGCAGAAGCCTCTGGGACCAACTGTTCCATTTTAGGCCCAAAGACCTAGGGAAATAGAATGGTCTTGGGAAACAGGCTTGAGGAGCCCTCCAGGGGCTCACTGCCCAAGGCCATCTCAGGAAGCTGCTTCCAGCACCAGCACCCCAGCTGCTTTGGCTGCTCCAGCTGTGGCTAAAATGGTCCCAGGTGTGGCTGGACATGCATCTTTGGAAAATACAAGCTGGAAGCCTTGGCGGCATCCATGTAGTATTAGGTCTTCAGGCTTGCAGAATGCCAGACCTGGAAAGGCTTGGGAGCCTCCACTGAGATTTCAAAGGATGTATGGAAATGTCTGGAGGCCCAAGAGGAGATCTGTCACAGGGGTGGAGTCACTCCAGACAGCCTTCACTAGAGCAATGCTGAGCAGAAATGTGGTGTCAGAGTTGCAGTAGAGAAACCCCACCAGTGCCATGTCTAGTGGAGCCATGACAGCGGGACAGTCATGGAGACCTGACTTGTGGAGCTACCAGAGTGGAACACCAGCTTGGGATTGCTGAAGTGTGGCCTGAGACTAGAAAAGCCATAGGAGCAGAGGTGCCCAAGGACTTGGGGACCCAACCTCCACGCCAGTGTGCAGAGGACACCAAACACGGAGCCAAGGTACATGATTAATCAGCTTTGAGATTTAATGCCTGACCTGCTGGATTTCAGACTTGTTTGGGACCTGTTACCCCTTTCTTTTGGTGTATTTCTCCCTTTCAGAATGGTAATATGTACTCTATGTTTGTCCCACCGTTCTTATCTTGGAAGTAGATAACTTATATTGACTTCGCAGATGAGACTTTGAACTTTGGACTTTTGAGTTGAAACAAGTTAAGACTTTGGGGATAAAATGAATGTACTTACATGTAAAAAAGACATGAGCTTTGGGTGGTCAGGGGTGGAATGTAGTGGATTGAATTATGTCCCCCCAAAACTCACTGAAGCTTGAATTGTGTCCCCTAAGTTTTATGCGTTAGAAACTTAGCCCCCACTGTGACTGTTAAGAGGATGGGAAATCCTATTATGATAATTGAAAGGTAGAGCCTTGAAGAGGTGGTTGGATTGTAGGACCATGCAGTAGTGAATGGATTAAAAATGGTGGTCAAGGGCGTAACCACTGAGAGCTTTAGAAGAATAGAAGGGTCTGTCTTTCTCTCTCTCTGCTCTCTCTGGTTCCACCATCTTGCAATGTGAGACCCCTGGGTCTCTGTCACCTCCACCAGATGACTTTGGACCTCCCAGCCTCAGAAACTGTTAGCAATAAATGTCATTTTTCTTTATAAATCAACCAGTTTCAGGTACTTTGTTATAAACAATGGAAACAGACTAATACACCCAATAAGTATTTACTAATATCCTGTGAAGTTCTGGTTTTTCTAGGCTGTAAAGAAAGAGCATTGAAGAAGATAGGAAAGGTCCTTGCTTTCATGGCATTTATGTGTGCATGTGTGTGGGTTCACGCACTTGTGAGGAGATATGGAGATGAGAGGCAGTCAGCCAATGGTGATTAGGTGTTATTAGAACAGGGTAAAGTGATACTATGTTATGAGTGACTGCTCAAGTGCAGTGGTAGGCAGGGTGGTCAAAGGGTCTCTCTGGAGAGACGGTATTTGAGTTAAGACCTGAATAAGAAGGAGCCAGCTGTGTGAAGGCGGGGTTAGGAGGGCTTTTTCTATTCCCTTCTAAGTCTGTAGCAGAAATAAATCAATATACAACCAACTGTTTTTTTGAATTAAATAACCCTGTCATCTAGTATATGGATATTTACCTTGCTATTGGTTTTTACTGTAAAGTCCAGGATTTAAAGAATTCCCAAAGATAAATTCACAATATCAAATTATGTAACACACAAGGAAAGAAGCCAACCTTGAATGAAAATCAGCAGACTACTGACAAGGAAACCAGATGTCATTATTAGGTAAAAATTCCAAACAGAAGTTTAATATCTTCAAAGAAGTAAAATAATTTAAAGATAAACAAGAAGCAAGATGCTTTCAAAAACATCCAATCATATTCGTAAAAGATCCAAGTAGATTTCCTAGAAATAAAAATTAATATAATTTAAATAAGCAAGTCAGTTGAAAGGTTAAATTGGAGGTTTATTGGAGTTGAGGTCTGAATCAGTAAATTGAAAAGTAACTTTAAAGAAATTACCGAGTGCAGCACAGAGAAGCAAAAAGAGGAAAAATATGACTGAACAGGTAAAAAGACTAGAAGATAATGTGAAAGAAAGTTGAACATAGGCTAGATCTATACTTCAGGCCATCTTTCCTTTTATAAAGTGCAGACAACCAGATCTTCAGATTGAAGTTCTGGCCGTGCGAGGATTTCCCTGTGCTACTATCTTTCAGAACCGTGCTTGCACTAGACTGTAATGATCACTCCAGAATAAAGTATAGACCCATCCATAAAACAGGCCCATGTTTTTCAAATGGAAGTAGAGAATTCCCATGAAACCCTGGGTGTGTATCAAGGGTTAGGGGGGAAAAAGCAGGACTGGGTGCCAAGAGACTCTGAGACATCCTCTTGAAGTAGAATTGTGCTCTCTTCCAGCTATGTTTGAGTCTGATGTTGATTACACATTTTCCATTTAATAATGGGATGTTCTGTGTATGTCCAACTTTACAGTTTTGCAAATTAGATTACATCCAGTTCTGAATGCCATGATGAGGCATTCAGTAAAGAGCCAGGAGTGGCTTTTGAAAGGAAGAATAGTTGTTGGCAGGTAAAAGAGAGTATGGCTTCACATCAAAACTCTGCATCTGCCTGTGGGACATTCTCCAGGACAATTCTCCTGGTGGCCTTGGAACAACCCAGTTCTCCTCCCTTTGTCACTCATAGTTTTCAAAAATAACTGTAGAATGTGCTGGGAATGCAACATCCTGAGACCAGGAGGAACTGGCTAGAACAGCCAGGTCTATGTTCCTGTCCCTTGTAGAAAAAGGATGACCTCCAACGCTTTGACCCAGCATGTCATGACACCCCTGAGGTATAAAACCCAGGGTAAGCTGCTTTCTGGGGTGCCTCAGCTGTGGGGCAAGTGGGTCATGCACAAACAAGAGTTCATCTACCCTGGGCAGCTTTTCTGAGCCCCAGGGGACTGGCTCATCCTGAATCCTAGGCCTCTGTTGTACCCTGATTCCTACCTGTAAGTAATAAACCTATTTACTGTAACGTGTGTGTGTGAGTGTTCTGTCTCACCAGATTTGGGAAAGTAAGAAAAGTACAGCCCAAGATTCAATGGGCTGAAGTAGTTACCAGGGCACAGTGACTTGCTTCGCACTGCCTTGTGGTTCTCATACTGAGGATGCCAAAAGCTCCATAGAGCGTCCCTATCTGTCATTGGCTCTTTAAGAACAACTGGATGTGCTTGGTTTATGGCCCAAGCAGCAGGAAGCTTTCAGCACAGGCTTGTTCTGCTACAGAACCCTCTCTTGCTCTGGACCCAGACTCACAGATCACACAGTAAATGGAGCAGGGTGGCACAATAAATGCAGTATATCCAAAGCCCAATTCAAAGTCCAAAGACGACGAAGCATTGCATCCCACTAAGCACAGCACCTCTTCCTCCGAATGGATGATGTAAGGTGCAGCAGCTTATTTCTCACTTTGGGGGAGATATTCCAAAATGCCCCAGACCTCTGGACCATTTTAAAGCTCACCAACATGTTCGGTCCCTAAACTTTTTCAGATTTTACATTGGTCTGTCATGCATGTATTGTATTGAGGCATCTAGAGTGTTTTATAATTCCTCTTCATTAAGAATAATCAGCCTGTCATCAATTTAATGGACCAGCATGGTATCAAGATGACTAGGGTCCTTCTAATGTTTAGGACCTAGAGAACAGATCATATAGCCTTGAGATAAAATGCTAGAAAACAGGCTAAATATAGCCTAGAGATAAAACAGTTAAAGGATATTTCCGACCTTGCCACTTGAAGGCAAATTGTATCTGACTGTCTTTACTGAGTATTTGTAAGTATCCTTCTGAAAGAAACTTTACCCTCAGCCTCCCAGGAGCACTCTTTCTGTCTGTGGATGGAACCTTCCATCTAGTCCTACAGATTCTTTCCTCATCTCCCACCTACCCGTTGACACCCATGCCCACCCACAAACACACAAGCAGCTGTCTCTGCCTAAGAGCTGTGGTTTCCTCTCTCTGTCCCACCTTGGCAGGGTTCTCAGGCTCATCTGAGTGGGAGCTGGGTAGGAGGAAGCTGAGGTTCTTGCTCAGGTCTTTGATTTGTGCCTAGTGCTGTGTCTCCAGCGCTGCAGAGGTATAAGCTGCTGTCTTCAGGGCTCAGGTTGCTCACAGTCAGAGTTGAGAATGTTAAGTTTGGGCGGCTGATGGGAAACTTGTCCTTGGTAAATCCGCTCTCATATGTGGCCTCAGAGCCCTGATTTGCAGTTGCAATCAGTTCCAAGCTCTGTCCCAGGAGCTGACGGTACCAGAACATTGAGCTGACTTGGCTATCCACCTGACACCGGATCATCATGGAGGTCCCACGTTGACAGATGTCCCTGCTCGGCTTTTGGAAGAGGAGAGCACCAAACACAGAGCCTAGTTCCAGAGACAGAGAGACACGTGAGGGCTGAAAAACTCAGGGCTAGACACGTCTCCATGCAGAAAGGTCTCTGCTTTATTTACTCCAACATCACCTCAGCTCCCAAAGGACCCCTTAGCAGTGCCTCCTTTTTGTTTTGCCAACTATTATTCTGTCAGGATCCTCTTATCTAACATCTCCCTTTCATCTCCTGACTGGTGGCTTCAGGCCCTCTGGAGAGAAACTCTCCTCATACCTCTACTCAGCATTAACATTGACCCCAGATTCCCCATGGGACAAGGCTCATACCTCGTCCCAGGAGAAGCAGCAGGAGAGTCAGCATCTTTAGGTGATGGCCTCTGCCCTGAAAAAAAG
>NW_007731868.1:75020-75721 GCF_000696425.1 Galeopterus variegatus
CCCAGGAGAAGCAGCAGGAGAGTCAGCATCTTTAGGTGATGGCCTCTGCCCTGAAAAAAAGGCACTAACAAGTCAAACTCAAGGTTATCTTTCCTCCCCAGGGTGTAGTTACCTCCCTAGCTGCTCTCTGTTCCCCTCTACTGGGAGGTTGAGTTTCTGCAGAAAATGTAAAAATTAGTCTTCCCCCTAGTGGAACTGTGTGGCTCTTCACTTAGGATGGGTCTCACTCACAAGGCATCCCATCATGCATGCACCTGCCACCTACTCGCCTTTTAAGAACCACTTTCCCATGCATCATTATTGAGCACCATGTATGTGCTACTCTTTGGGTACAAGCAAGAATGGGATGCACTATTGGCCTCAAAGAACTAAATGTAAACGTTTAGAATATGAGGGAAACTTATAACAGAATTTCACCTGTTTTCAGGATCTTCATCATGGTTGTCCCCTACTGGACTCATTACTTCTCCCCCAGCACACAGACACCAATATGCTGAGTCTTATTCCTGAATTCTCCTCTCCCAGGAAATTGTATCTCCACTCTTCTTGTCCTTTAGATCAATTTGGGAAAAATACCCATTTTAACGTATTTACTCTTCTAACCCATGAACATGATTTATATTTCCATTTTTTAAAGCTATCATTCATTTCTCTTAGCTATGTTTTTTAGTTTTCAGTATACAGGTTTTGCATATCTTTTG
>NW_007731868.1:76931-78736 GCF_000696425.1 Galeopterus variegatus
TGTTTATGTCATAAATGGATAAGAAATTTTATCAAATTTTTTTTCTATCTGTAGAGATAATCATTTTTTTTTTAAATGTATTAAATTGGCTGGCCTGTTAGCTCACTTGGTTAGAGTGCAGTGACATAACACCAAGGTCAAGGGTTCAGATCCCCATACCAGACAGCTGCCAAAAAAAAAAAAAAAAAGTATGAAGTGAATTGCACTTTGAATGTTAGACCAAACTTGCTTCTATTATAGACCTTATTTGATTATTTGAATAATTTATTTGAATTCTGTTTTAATTTTTATATATTGGCTTTTTAGCTATATCTACTTGTTTATTCATTACAATAATATTTTCTTTTATGAACATGAGTATAATAGCTGCTTTAAATTCCTGCCCACTAATTCCAGCATCCAGAGAAATTCAGAATTTATATATACTGATGGGCTTTTCTTTAGAATATATGTCATATTATTCCTTCTCTTCATATGCCCAGTAATTTTTGCATTGCATCTTGGACATTACCAAAAATATATTGGGAATTTATTTTATCCCTGTATTAGTTCATTTTCTGTTACTTGTAACAAAATACATGAAACTAGATAATTTATAAAGAAATGAAATTTATTTCTTACAGTTTTGGAGGCTGGAAAGTCCAAGGTTCTGGGAGCACATCAGGCAAGGGCCTTATTTTTGGTGGGGGCTCTGGACAGAATCCTGTGGCAACACAGGGTATCACGCGGTGAGAATGACAAGAGCTCTTTCATGTGTCCTTCTTATAAATCCACTCGTCTATTCCCATAATAACCCATTAAACAATTAAGCCAATGGATTAATCCATTCACAAGGGTATAGTCCTCCGATCCAATCACCTCTTAAAGTCCCCATCATTCAGATATCATAATCGGATTTTCCACTCTCTTAACATTGTTACAATGGGGATCAAGTCTCCAACACATGAAATTTTGGGGGACATGTTTATTCCCATAGTACTCTCTCTGAAGATAGTTGGGTTTTTGTTTTAATAAACATCTGACCTGGTTGAATTCAAACTCCAAATTCTGTTCTCCTACATTGGGTGACAGCTGAAATCTCTGTTCAATTCTTTTAGCCTTTAGCCTTAGTTGATTGGAGTATTATTCTCACAGGCGTAGTTCAGGCTTCAATGAGTATTTGTATGCAAAACATTGAGTTGCTCTTTTGTGGACTTCGCCTTTCATGGATGTCCTCCCTAACTCTACAGCTGTTCGTCACAGATTTCTATTTGACTGAGACCTACTTTCTAGCAAAAAGCTATAAATACAGAAAGATTACCTTTCATCCAAGTGTTAACTTCCCTGTAGCTTCTGCCTGCTTTTGGTTCTTTGCTGCAAGGCAAACTTTAAATTTTTTGTGCTGAGTTTATTATTTGTGGGGGGATGAGTCTTGTAGATGTTAATATGCTGTTACTCAACTGCCTCATTCTTTTTAACAGCTGCTTAGTAATCAGCAGATTTCTTTGTGTTTTGTTTCCTACCTATATTTCCCTGTGTCAGTCTCGACTGGTTGTTAATTGGTTCTCTTGCCCAGCTGTTATACTGGGACTTGTTGTTGTTCTGAGTTAGATTCCCTATTTCCTGGATCCCATGATTTTCTAGTCTTTTTGGTTTGCTCTGTGAGTTTGCTGGGGCGCAATACTCAGTGATTTCCTAAGAAAAGGTAAAATGGAAGTAAAGGTTTTGGATCCTGACATAAATGAAAATGCCTCTTTTTTTGCAATTTATTGATATCTTGAGTTAGTAGAGAAATCTAGGTTGAAAATTATTTTCTATCAGAATTT
>NW_007731868.1:80114-86457 GCF_000696425.1 Galeopterus variegatus
ATTTTAGGGATGAAATATTTCTTCTATCTCTCTGAGGATAGAAACAAGCATTTGTGTAATTGCTATTTGGAATTTTTTTTCTTTATTACATCTGCTTGCCTCAGTTATCTTTGTTCCCACTATCTTCCCCCTGCCCGTTTCCTTTTTCTTTTTCTCTTTTTTTTTGACAGGTGGCCAGTAAGGGGATCTGAACCCTTACCCTTGGTGTTATAACACTGTGCTCTAACCAACGAGCCAAACAGCCAGCCCCACTTTTTCTCTTAAATGTTGGGGACTTTGTTTGCATACTGCTGATCCTTGATGTTTATTTATTTTTAAGAATGAAGCACTAAAAACCTGAATGGAAGCCTAGTAGCACAGGTGGTACCTGTTTACTAGGAGATTTCACTTGAAGTGATTGGGTGGGGAACCAGCCATTTTGTAAGGGACACTCAAATGTCAGTATGTGTAAGTCTCTTTTAGGGGATGTCCAATTTCTTCAAATAAGAAAAGTTTATTATGCTACTGTGGGTCTAGTTGCCTAGATGTTGTTCTGTGACAAAGGCTGTGGAGTGGTGTTGAGAAACAGTTCTCCACAGCTCCCTGCATTTCTGTACATCTTATATCAATGTTTCTTCTGGATTAACTTGTCGAGAATGCTTGTAGAGCAATCAACCCTGGAAGATAGAGATAATGGCTTCTTCTGGGTCAAAGGGATTTGTTTGCTATCCAGGATAATAAGGTTAATGTCTTTGTCTGGGGCGAAGGTTGATCAGGTTTAATAGCAGCCTCTTTAAAAGACTGGAATTTCCTAATCTCTTAGATCATCAGTTGTGACTCAAACCCATTGCTAGTGCAGCATCCAGCAGCTGCTCTGTTGCACTGTTGGGGAGCTTGGGGGTAGTGGGGGCAGGGGAGACTTATAGGAACATAAAGCTCATACTGCCTACTAAGAGTATCCAACTTTGTCTTGGACCCAGGGGTCTCCTGTTTTCTACTATCATCCATGGAATGGTGGCAGGCTAGCTTATGAGTCTCATAGTATTCATGATCTGTGACAGGAGGAACTAGATAATTTACTATATCAGCCTAAGCAAGAATACATATCAATTGTACTCTTTGATGTTAGCCCCAGAGCTCATCTCCACTGTCAATATGCCATGTAATTCCTAGATGCTAGTATTTTACTCATCATTTTGATGGCTTGTGAAGGATGGTGGAAAGAAATTTCTGTTCAATTCATAAACTATTTATCTATGACCCTGTTTTATGCCTTGGATCTCATCTATACACTTTTGTTATAGGCGTCAGGAGAAAATCACCCCTGGAGACTGATATAAAAAAAGAGAAAAAGGGCTGAGCCTGTGGCGCACTCGGGAGAGTGCAGCACTGGGAGCGCAGCAGTGCTCCCGCTGCAGGTTCGGATCCTATATAGGGATGACCGGTGTGCTCACAGCACTCACTGGCTAAGCACGGTGCAGCTGGTCTCAAAAAGGACAAAACAAAAACAAAAACAAAAACAAAAAAAGAGAGAAAATGATTTTTATTTCCAGCAGCCAGGACCACACCAGCCAATTCAAGGTGCGGCCCTGAATCATCTTTGTTCTTGGTTTTTAAAGCTGCAAGTGCAGCAACTCAGTCGCCCAATCACCACGCTAGGAGTTATTAGCCAATACAAGCAAGCCAACAGTACATGAGCTAATTTTGCAGTTAGCATGGCTCCTCCCAGCCCCTCCCATATTTTCCCACCTGGGTTTTTCCCACCTGAGTTTATACAAAATGGCAGGGTTATCTTAAATGGCATTGGTCCTGCTCTCAGAAAAAGGACATTACTTCACTTTCTGTGGTAGTAATTTTTGATGAATAAAATAGAAGAGACAGTATAATCAAAATGTGAAGAAGGGCAAATGTAGCTTCAGTGGTTAGATATGGACAAGCAATAATTCTAGATCTAGAAACTGTAAGTCAGTAAATTTGACATCAGCCTTCTTGCCCTAGAACCACACACACTCATAAAATGCATTTATAACTGAATATTAAATTTACAGATTTTTGAGCATTTGTAAAGCAGGGTAACAACAACTAGGAACTAACGTGAGTTTATTAAGGGCAAGGTCTTTTGAACACCTTCTATCTTTTGGGGGGCAAGAATACTTTGTATGAGAACAAAGCAAAACTCTCTGAATGAGCTTAAGAAGTTCTGACATCACCAAGTAGCCATTTGTCTCTCTAATGTTCCCATGAACAGACTGTGACTAGTGACTTGGGCAGGTTTCTGCATGGTGATTTGTATCCCACCCAAGGCAGTTGACTATACATCTTTAACATTCTTTAAAAGACTGGAATTTCCTAATCTCTTAGATCATCAGTTGTGACTCAAACCCATTGCTTGTGCAGCATCCAGCAGCTGCTCTGCTGCACTGTTGGGGAGCTTGGGGGCAGTGGGGGCAGGGGAGACTTATAGGAACATAAAGCTCATACTGCCTACTAAGAGTATCCAACTTTGTCTCGGACCCAGGGGTCTCCTGTTTTCTACTATCATCCATGGAATGGTGGCAGGCTAACTTATGAGTCTCATACTATTCATGGTCTGTGACAGGAGGAACTAGATAATTTACTATATCAGCCTAAGCAAGAATACATATCAATTGTACTCTTTGATGTTAGCCCCAGAGCTCATCTCCACTGTCAATATGCCATGTAATTCCTAGATGCTAGTATTTTACTCATCATTTTGATGGCTTGTGAAGGATGGCGGAAAGAAATTTCTGTTCAATTCATAAACTATTTACCTATGACCCTGTTTTATGCCTTGGATCTCATCTATACACTTTTGTTATAGGCGTCAGGAGAAAATCACCACTGGAGACTGATATAAAAAAAGAGAAAAAGGGCGGAGCCCGTGGCGCACTCGGGAGAGTGCGGCACTGGGAGCGCAGCAGGGCTCCCGCCGCAGGTTCGGATCCTATATAGGGATGACCGGTGTGCTCACAGCGCTCACTGGCTAAGTGCGGTGCAGCTGGTCTCAAAAAGGACAAAACAAAAACAAAAAAAAGAGAGAAAAAGATTTTTATTTCCAGCGGCCAGGACCACACCAGCCAATTCAAGGTGCGGCCCTGAATCATCTTTGTTCTTGGTTTTCAAAGCTGCAAGTGCAGCAACTCAGTCGCCCAATCACCACGCTAGGAGTTATTAGCCAATACAAGCAAGCCGACAGTACATGAGCTAATTTTGCAGTTAGCATGGCTCCTCCCAGCCCCTCCCACATTTTCCCGCCTGGGTTTTTCCCACCTGAGTTTATACAAAATGGCAGGGTTATCTTAAATGGCATTGGTCCTGCTCTCAGAAAAAGGACATTACTTCACTTTCTGTGGTAGTAATTTTTGATGAATAAAATGGAAGAGACAGTATAATCAAAATGTGAAGAAGGGCAAATGTAGCTTCAGTGGTTAGATATGGACAAGCAATAATTCTAGATCTGGAAACTGTAAGTCAGTAAATTTGACATCAGCCTTCTTGTCCTAGAACCACACACACTCATAAAATGCATTTATAACTGAATATTAAATTTACAGATTTTTGAGCATTTGTAAAGCAGGGTAACAACAACTAGGAACTAACGTGAGTTTATTAAGGGCAAGGTCTTTTGAACACCTTCTATCTTTTGGGGGGCAAGAATACTTTGTATGAGAACAAAGCAAAACTCTCTGAATGAGCTTAAGAAGTTCTGACATCACCAAGTAGCCATTTGTCTCTCTAATGTTCCCATGAACAGACTGTGACTAGTGTCTTGGGCAGGTTTCTGCATGCTGATTTGTATCCCACCCAAGGCAGTTGACTATACATCTTTAACATATAATATGCAGTGATTGTATGGTTTTAATACATTTTCTCTTCCTTTAAAGAGTTATATGGCTTGCTTTTTTAATGTCTTTATTAGCTAACAGTGCCGCTTCAGTGTCTCAAATTAAATAAGAGAGCATCAATTAGATAGAACCAGCACCTTTTTATTCTATTAAAAGTTTGAGTATAAGTGATGAGATCTTCCTCCACTTTCTGACACCAAAGTTTGAGTGAACTGAACCATTTCTGAGACCCTCAACAGAGGGCAGGAGAGATCTATGTTATATTTGGGCACTGGCCACTGCATTTTACAGGGAATAATGTGATGAAGAAACCCCTTTGAGTATAGTTTCCTGCTATTTCTGTTTTAATAAATCGAAATTAAATAAATAAGATCTTGTACAGATGGGAAGACTTTTCCCAATTTTTCAAGCCATAAAAAATTGGTTAGGTCAATTAGGAGAATACTGGAAAATAGATTTCATTTAGTTTCACTGACGAATTTTCAACGTCTGCAATGTTAATCTTATGGATAAGATGGTAACATGAGTGGTAAATGATGATACAGTGTATTTGTTGTTGGTTTAGTAGTGGTCATCAAAGAATGCTGTAAAACTCCTACAATTATGATGACTATGTCCAGTTGTCCATCATTGGGAGGATCCAGATGCTGCTCTCGAGCCGTCTTCATTTTATTTCGAAATGGAGGTGCTGAAAGTTTACGCTAAGACATGAAAAATGTCTTCAATGCAGTGGCTCAGATGCTGGCACAGAGGTAGAAAGCCCACTTCTCTGGCTGTGTGGATTACATCTTTACCCTATTGGTTGGGTTTGGGACCCACTCAGCTGAGGATGGAAACTTACCCACCTTGGACTCAATTACCTGATCACTTCAAAAACAATATAGAAACACTGGCCTCTGCCACTAACTTACAGGCTGAGTGGCTATGAGCAAGTTATTTAAACTTAGACTATTTTTATTTACTTTTTTTTTCCTTTTTTTGTCTTTTTTACTGACCGGTAACGGGATCGCAACCCTCGGTGTNCCATAAAAAATTGGTTAGGTCAATTAGGAGAATACTGGAAAATAGATTTCATTTAGTTTCAGTGACGAATTTTCAACTTCTGCAATGTTAATCTTATGGATAAGATGGTAACATGAGTGGTAAATGATGGTACAGTGTATTTGTTGTTGGTTTAGTAGTGGTCATCAAAGAATGCTGTAAAACTCCTACAATTATTATGACTATGTCCAGTTGTCCATCATTGGGAGGATCCAGATGCTGCTCTCGAGCTGTCTTCATTTTATTTCGAAATGGAGGTGCTGAAAGTTTACGCTAAGACATGAAAAATGTCTTCAATGCAGTGGCTCTGATGCTGGCACAGAGGTAGAAAGCCCACTTCTCTGGCTGTGTGGATTACATCTTTACCCTGTTGGTTGGGTTTGGGACCCACTCAGCTGAGGATGGAAACTTACCCACCTTGGACTCAATTACCTGATCACTTCAAAAACAATATAGAAACACTGGCCTCTGCCACTAACTTACAGGCTGAGTGGCTATGAGCAAGTTATTTAAACTTAGATTATTTTTAATTAGGAGAAAATAATATTGGTATGTCAGGGTAGTTGTATGTTAAAATAAACTACCTGGAATATCTTAGTGCTTCCTAGGAATAAAAAAAAAAAAAAAATGTTTCTTTCTCTATCACCGTCCTTGTGTCCTGTACGAAGAGGCTATACTCTCTTCCCCGTAATGTCCCAGCAAAGAGCTCTGTTCATGCTCCCATTCAACACTGAAGAATTTATTATGCATACTTGCCCAAATCACACAATTAAATACATTGCTTTCTTGGAGATTTAGAGTAGAAATTTTTCCCTTCTCTGAAGTTTTCAGTCTCCTAATGTGAAGTGTCTTTATTGAAATAATGTTTTACATTTTCTGAATGCTTCCCTGTACCTTCGTGGTAAATAGGAGTGATGCATAATGTGCCTTCAAGAGTCTATTCTGTGAACTCCCCTTATAACACTTTTTCAATTTATTTCTATATACAAACATCCTGTCCCAGTTTACAAGCCCTTTAACCTCCTTAGATGTCTTCTGCTGTTTATTTAGATGTGTAATACTCCATCTCTGCATATTTCCTGTAGTGCATGTACTCTTCCTCTCTCCTTGGCTGCAGTTCCTTAGCAAGGGGAGGATGTGTTGGAGGGAGCAGGTGGCAGCTGTGCCAGGATAGGAACTGGGTCTGGTGTAGCACTCTTTCTCCCAGGGACTGGATGGAGGTGATGACACTGTGCTGGGAAAGGTCCCAGACAGCACAGGGAATGGACACACCATGCTGGTACCTGTTCTCTATCTTGCAGTTCACGTTCTGAGTCTGGACACTGCTTGCTATGTGAAATACATAATTTGTGGGAAAATGTAGGATTCTTAGACACCCTGAAGGCCCACTGAATATAAAAAAGTTTGTAGATAGTGTGTTCTATTATTTAATGATAGTCTGTGAAGGTGTGTTTTCC
>NW_007731868.1:87745-114003 GCF_000696425.1 Galeopterus variegatus
GTGAAGACATTGGGCAAAGTAGAAAACACACAGTAGAAGAAACGAGAGTAGAAAAGGAAGGAAAAGTTCAAAAAATAAAAATAAAGTGGTAGAACAGGGCTTCAGTGTGAATATGTGAGAGGACTACTCCTTGTTTGGGTATAGTCTCATGAATTTAGATTGGGGACAACACACAAGTTTGGGCAGGTTAACTTCAGAATGGCCCCTGACTTGGAAGGGGTGAAAAATATCTCGTGTTCTCCTTGCCAAGATGCGTGCCTGCAGGTTTTACTCTTCCTTAGTGGCCACTTTTTTCTAATTGACACAAATGTGCCATAGGAGTCACATCAGACCTGAGGTAGGGTCACTTCCTTCCTACATCTGCCCTTTTTGTTCAGAGAGGATGTGGCAGTGCAGTGCTGTGTATAAACTGCTGGCACAGAGGTACACAGATGTCTGGTTCGTGCTGGCAGACTCCAGAATCAGGAAGAAATGCTCCCTCTTCTTCCTAGATACACTGTACCCCTCGGAGACATCTCCTTTCTCATTATTGTCAACATCATATGAGAAGTAGACCAGTCGTAGCCCCAGACCTGGGTCCTGTCGATACCAGAACATTCTTTCATGGTTCATATCCTGTAAACATTCCAGCGAAACTTTATCTTTCATCTTTTTGACTAGGTATCTTTGGGTCTGAGTTACTTTTGCATCCAGGAGACCTGTGAGAGAAGGATAGAGGAAGTAGAAAAAGAGGTCACCAGGAAGCCTGAGGAAGAAAAAATCGTGCTTGTATCCAAAGCCTAGAAATTGTAGGAGGGGAGTTGCCACCAACTCCCTGACTCACCAACTCCCAGGAAACAGAGGACCACACCACAGAGGAGCCTGAATCCCATGGTTGTTTTGAGGAAAGAATGGTCTTCTCCCAGTGCCGGGCTGCAGATTGGTTGTCTATGATGTCATTGTCCCTGCCCACACTCATGATCCCTCAGCCGTCTAGAGGTGCTAGAGAGTGAAGGGAGTATCATGGGAGTATTGGTGTTTGTGTGTATGTGCGTGTATGCATGCACACACACCCATGTAGAAAAGAGTTAACACTTTTCCTTGTGGGAGTATCACTGGGTGTGTGGTTGTGCAGTATCATTTGTGTCTATCCCTGTTCTTAAATATACATTGAGTCTACTGAAAAGTTTTACATATTTCTGTTCTAATTGTTGCTGGTTTACTTTCATAGATGTAGATACTTAGAGGTGATTTTTCCAGTGGGCAATAGGCTAATTCCTTTTCCAAAACACCTTCCTTTCTCATGCTGCTGTGTTGGGGTTGAGGATAGCAATGGTGCAGGTGCCCACATGTGCAGGTTCACCTGGTGGTGTTCCAGCAGCATCGTTGTGGGTGTGGTCAGCCCCAGGTGCAAGCAATAAAGGGTGCATTGTATGCAGATAATTTAAAAACAATGATAAAACCCAATTAAAATGGTTCTGCTTTTATTATCACTATGTGCCAGAAATTCTAAACAACTTTGGTGATAAAAGCCTTCTTCCATGCAACACTTGTCCTTTTGTGACTGGCTTATTTCACTTAGCGTACTGTCAAGCACATAAAAGCAGAGAGTGGAATGATGGCTGCTGGGGGAGAGGGGAGGGAAAACAGGGAGTGGTGGTTCAATTGGTGTACAGTGTCAGTCATGCAAGATGGATAAATTCTAGAGATCTGCAGTACAATATTGTGCCTATAGTTAACAATACTGTATTGTACACTTAACTTGTTGAAAGGGTAGATCTCATGTTAAGTGTTCTTACCACAATACAAAAACATCTCACCAGGTGATTTTGATTTTGGTGCACATTCAGAACCACTGATCAAAGCAAAAGGTCAGATACAGATGCCTTTGTGATGCCTATATTTTTCAATAAAGTTTTATTTGTAGTTATTACACTTACATTAAACTTTAAATTTCTTAATGGCATATAAATATTTGAAAATTTGGCTATGTATAACACAAATCAATCATTGCCATACAACAGTTTCTACATTTTTTGCAATAATATAAAATAATCATAATGATTCAGATTATATTCCTCAGTTTTGGCATTACTGTAAATACCTAATGCCTAATCCAACAGACTTAACCTTCCCATAAATCAAGTATACTGACACAACTACTCAACACAAAAACCCTCTGAACTTCAGTTTCACTGGACTATTTGCTTACACAAAGAGTTTTAAATCAATATGTTATTCTTATATTGATTAGAATGTTTTTGTTTCTCCAGACATGAAAGCTTCTGAAAGCTTCTATTGTTGGTGAACTCTGTAAATGCACAACGTAGTCTGACATGCTCAAATGAAATATATTAGACTAAGATTAAAATTGTTCCCTGGCACACAGAGGTAAGTAAAAGGAAAATCCTACGGGTCTTGGAAAGAGTCTCTGAAGACCACAGTGTATAATGAGGCTTTCTCTAGTACATGGTGTGAGGGAAGCTGGATTGATATCAGGTCAATTCTGCTAAAGAGCCTGGGCTGAGAAAGCCCTATTGAAACAGCAAAAGACAAGTAGGGGAACAGGACGGTGGAAGCTCAATCTCAGGTGCTGCCCACTACTGGGACCTGCAGATGGACTCCCACTGACGGGAGCCCTCAGAGCTCCAAATGTCTCCAGTATTGGGAGTCTGGAAAGGCTTCTGACTGCTTCTGTGGGTGCAGCAGCTTTCTCTGGTAAGCAGGGCTCAGGAAGGTAGGGCCACCTCTGCCTTGTGGCCACCCTTCCTGTGCAGAGAGGAAGTGGCTATGTAGTGTTGTGGGTTAACTGCTGGTGGAGTGTCTGGGAGGAGCTGGACATCTGAAGGCTGGAGAAATGCTCAATCTTATCTCGAGAGATACCACATCTTTTAGAGACTTCCCATTTTTTAGCCCTCCAGGCACTGAACTGAGTAATAGAATAATTGTAGCCTCATTCCTGGCTCTTGTCTAGACCAGCACAATAGGTCTTAGTACACATTCTGATTATATCACAGAGCCACCTTCTGTTCTGACCCTGAAACCTGATAAATGGATTTCAGTGATTCTAGCATACATGGATGTTGTAGATAAAAAGGCAGAGAGAACTTAATAAGGATACTGATGTGTCCTTCCAGAGAAAGGCTTAATGTAGGGTCTGGCAAGCCAAGTTCAAGGACATCCTACCTGTGCCCATGACCCATGGAGACAAAAGGCTACAAAGCAAAGAATCCAGCATGTATGGCAGGTGGGTTCATGGTGGTGTCTGGGTGTTGGTTTTAGCTCTGTTCAGGCTGTTATAACTGCACATAGCAAAGGAACTAACCTAGTCAGGGATTCAAGAAAATCTTGGAACAAATGACTCCTAAATTGGTATATATGAAAATCATTAATTATGTATCCAGGTTGTTATCCACACAGAGGAAGGGTACTCTGGGTAGAATGAACATCACAGATGAAGACCCAGGTATGAGTCAGCATGGGACACATCTGGGGACCTGCAAGAGGTGGAATATCTCTGGATGGAATGCAGGCAGTTGTGGTAGCCGAAGGAAAAGGGAAGTCTGTGTTAAGAAGGTGGCAGGTATACAAGGCCACATCATGGATGGTGTTGAGAGACTTGCAAACTAAAGTAAACTTGAGACTTTCGCTAGTTAATGGAAAGACATTGATGGGTTTTAAGCTTGAGAGTGTAGCTTGTGGGTAGAAGCAGCTAAGCAAGCTGGCAGGCAGATGACTACTGGATGGTGGTTAAAGGAACCTGTGAGAGGAAGGGATCTGTTAAAGGAAAGGTGGGAGACAGTGCTTGCTGGGCCACAGTGCTATCAGTGAGGTTAGAAAGATTAGTAAAACTTATGGGGAATTTAATACTTAGAAACATGTAGGATGGGGATGTGTGGAAGGAGAGTGTTAGAAAGACAGTGATTACTCCTGCATCTCTGGCTTGGGTATTTGGGTGGGTGGCAGGATCACTGTTGAGAAAAGGAAAAAGATGTAGTATATAGTAAACAACTCAACGTGTTGTTTCCCCCAAGTAAAAAACAAAACAAAACAAAACAAAAAAACCCCCAAACATCCAGAATAAAACCTGGAATATGGGACAAAATCTTATTGAGATTAATTGGATTGGAAATGAAATGTTCAGTCAGGCAACAGCTCAATTGAATTTGGAGATTTAAGCTCCACAAGGAGAAAGGACTTCAGAGTGTTACCTCTGCCACTAGACCTAATACCGTTAGCTCGTCCTGCCTGAACTTTAAAAGCTCATTGGTACGGCGGGAGAGGCCTGGCCACGGCTGTTACTCATTGTAGAGGGGCCGCTGGGCTCAGAGTCCCCAGAATTAGGGAGTCGGGGAAGGGCTTCTCTGGGCACTGATGGTGGGGAAGCTTTTCCCCGTGGTTGGGGTGGGGCCTCCCTTGGCAAGTGTCACCTTGCTCTTCTGGCTGACCTTTTTGTGCAGAGAGCAGCTGGCTGTGCAGTGCTGTGGATAAACTGCTGGCACAGAGGTACAGAGAGGTCTGGTTGATGCTGGTCGAGTCCAGGGTCAGAAGAAAATTCTTCTTTTCTTTCCGGGAGACAGTGTACCCATCAGGGACCTCTCCCTCCTCAACCACCTGAACATTAATTGAGTAGTAAATCAGCTTTAGACCCAGCCCTGGGTCTTGTCGATACCAGTACATAGCTTCGTGGTTCATATTCTGAGAACAAGTCATTGTCAACTTCTTTC
The DNA here is from genome assembly GCF_000696425.1 of Galeopterus variegatus. NCBI lineage: Eukaryota > Metazoa > Chordata > Mammalia > Dermoptera > Cynocephalidae > Galeopterus > Galeopterus variegatus. The sequence continues at coordinate 92,452 of NW_007731868.1, forward strand.
TGGTCCCTGTAATGAAGTGTCTTGGGGTCTGGGTCACTTGGGCTTCCATGGGGCCTGTGAGGGAAGGAGACAGAGCTGGAGACAGAGCCAAGGGCCAGCATCAGATGCTGCACGTTAGGAGAGAACTGGAGTTGAGGCCTACGAGCTAAGGCCAAGGGCTGCCCATGTGCTCTGGGACTTACCTGCTCCCAGGAGACAGAGGACCACACAGCCAGGGAGCCAGGAGCCCATGGCAGCATCAGGCAGGTGTCTGCCAGCCCTGGGGCTCTGGTGGATTTCTGTAATGTCTCCACCTCTTCAGCTTCATGGGCCCCAGAGACGTTTTCAGGAGAGAAGCCACTCCCCTTTACTTAGAGGGCTGAAGTGTACAAAGCTGACACTGGCTAATTCAGGCTGGGGACATTTATGATCAGCGTCATTTTCCTTGATCTCTTTGAGGCTGCTTGTCTCTATGTGTGTGGCATGTTTTCATATGAATGCACTCTTGTAAAAAATGTCAAATATTTAGATATTTTGGATCTTTAGGGTACAAATTGGTATAACATATTTGATTATCACTTAGAAATGTGAGAACATGAAGCTCACACTATTATAAAAACTGCATTTTCACATTTTTTGAAGTCATTTCTACTCAGCAGAAAAATTCCAAGTACATTTCTGGCTTTGTCTATCCACCGACATATATTTTTGTCACGACCATTTAGAAGAATCTAAGGTGTGAAAGCTCAGTCAAATTCACACTGTGGATTACTTTACTAGTCAGTACCCAGTTCAGAATCCTAGACACGTGGCTTCTTTGTGCTTTAGCTGATTGGACTCAGTTGGTTTGGTGGAGCTGGCAGCTGCTCTCTTCGAGGATGGTGGTTGGGGCATCTTTCTCCCTTTTTCTCTTCTCTTTCCCTCTCCAGAACAGGCTGGGGAGAAGCAGAAGCAACATGTGTTTGCTTCATACACTCACCTTTTTACCAGCATGCCAGCTTCTTTGCCTACTTTTGGAACATGGGCTTTGCTTTCTTACTGTCCACACATGCACATTTCTGCCCCTGGATACTGCGCTGTAGCCAGGCAGTGTCTTCTCTGCTCTGGATCCACATCACGGGGACTCTGCCTGGAACCAGGAGTGTCATAGCTTCTGTTTCCAGCTCCTCCAGCAGCTGCTCGTGTTGCTCCTTTCTCTGGGTACGTACGTCCTTCCTGCACTGAAGTGACTTTCCTGGGGCTCCCCAGAATATCTTCTCCCTCTGAATACCTCTGAACTTGTCTTTTTTAAAAAAAAATTCTTTCTGTTTATTAAAGTATAATTGTCTAATAAAAATTGTATATATTTATGTTGTACAAAGTGATGTTTTGATATTTGTGTCCCTTTGAGATTTTCTTGTACTTTGTTGGAACCAAAGTTTTCCTGGGAGGGGCAGCAGGGGAGGACACTGCCCCAGCCTTCCTGATTGCTTCCACCCACAGCTAGAGCTTCACAGAGCCCTTCAGCATTCGGCCAAATCATTATCATCTCCAGGCACTAAGAGTGGACCCCTCAGGCCAATTTTCTGGGCTACCCTCAGACCTCAGAGATGACTTTCTGGCCCTTAGTCCCCTTCATGGTGGAGCCCTAACCATTTCCATGCTATGAGAGTGAGAGAGGAATGTTGCTAACATGACATTAACTCTGATTTACAGAGGAATGTTCTCTCTTTTTGTATCTCTGTACCACTCCCTTCTAGAAAAGAGTGTTGGGAGCAAGCTTGGCTCTACCTCAGTCATGGGTATTTCTGTCCTCCTGGCAAATCCCCCATATCCTAGCTATGGGTCCCCATGTTCTTGAGGGACAAAAGCAGTTTTTATTCTTTTTTTTTTTTTTAATTTTATTTTTGGGCTCCCTGTCAGGGAATGAAAGCAAATTTTATTCTTAAAACCTCAGTTCCAGTGAATAATTTCATATTACTTAGTAAATCTCGCCATCCCAAATTTCATCTTCAGAAATCTTTCACACTTTACCTGCATCCACAAAGCTAAGCTTGCTATCTATTGGATATTGGATTTTCCCATGTTCCATAATGGTCCCAATGTTATAGACATGAAAAATTACACTTCAAAGTATTACCAGTTTTTCCCAAGCAACTTTTGATATTAGATTCGCCCAAGATTTAAGAGGTAGCTGATTCTATATTCCTTTCCCTCTACCAGCTAATTCACTTTCCTCAGACATGTGGCTTCTTCTGCCTTATTCCCTTGACTCTGAGGCTTCTTTGGTTTCTTCTTTCCTTCTCTACATCAATCATGGCACTAATATAACGACATTAACCTGAGTCCCCAATATTCTTACATTCAGAGCCAGTTTTTCTACTTTCTCACCCTTTCTTCTTATAATCTTCCATCTGGTCTCTTTTACCCAAAGCCGCTACCCTCAAGAGTTCTGGAAACTAACTCCCCTCCCCTTCTCCGATGTAGAGCAGGCTCTTGTGTTCCTAACAAAGTGACTAGAAAGTAAGCAGAGTCCTCCAGATGACCTGGGGCTCTGAAACATCTCCCTTGATCTTTTTGCATTTTAATGTAAACATTTATTTTATGCTGGTCCATCACTACATCTCTTTCCCTACACTTCTTTGTGTCTTCTGTCTTCCTCCTTTCAGGCACCGTAAATCTTTTGCATCTCTCATCCATCTATCCTGGACAACAGTATCCTGACAAGTATTTATGCCAGCATCTACCCAGTTGAGAAAACATTTCTTAAAAACTCCTGTAAAAGGGGGTTTATTCCTTCATCCCTTTAAATGTATAGTGATATATTTTCTATATGAACATGAGCCCAGGTATAGACTGTAGAATTTTCACCACACTTCAAATTGTATTTCATTTTTGATCAGGGCACTTCAGTTCTGAGAAACTCATTCTACCCTATATATTTTCCTATGATGTGATTAACCTTTGAAAGACCCCAATGAAGAATATTTTTATATCAAGTTTTCTTTTAATTGATGATACCTTATTCAATTTTATCAAAGCTTCTCTCATATCATTATCTGAAATGTGATGTTTATGTTAAGGAATATGTTAGTGCCCTCTAGTGGAATATCACTGTGGTAGTCAGAGTAATGGTCCCCCTTCTTTTAATTGATGATACCTTATTCAATTTTATCAAAGCTTCTCTCATATCATTATCTGAAATGTGATGTTTATATTAAGGAATATGTTAGTGCCCTCTAGTGGAATATCACTGTGGTAGTCAGAGTAATGGTCCCCTAAAGATGTCCAAGTCCTAATCCCAGCAATCTGTGAGTATGTTTAGTTGGATGGCAAATGGGAGATAGGTTGCAGATGCAATTAAGGTAGCTATCAGCTGACCTTGACATAGGGAGAGTATTTTGGGTTATCCAGGTGAGCCCAATCTAATCACATAGGTTATTACTTGTGGAGTATGTTTCCCAGTTGTGTTCAGATGGGGACATGAGTATGGAAAGAAGGTCAGAGAGATGGAACGTTGCTGGCAATGAAGGTGGAGAAAAGGACCCACAAGGCAAGGAATCCAATTCTCTCCTCTCTCTCCTGGAGCTCTCAGAAAAGAATGCAACCTGTCAACACCTTGATTTTAGCCCGGTGAGACCTTCTGACCTACAGAACTGTGAAGTAATAAATACATGTTATTTTGAGCCATTTAGTGTGTGGTAATTTGTATGGCAGCATCAGAAAACCAATACAACGACCAAGACCAAAACTCTTTGGCAAGATGTGGTAAGAGTGATTAGGGTGGGAAAAACAAAGGCAAGGGTAATAACGGGGGTAGGTAATAACTGAGGGATGGGGGGAACTCTGGGGTATCTTGCATGGGGGGGGGCTTGTTCTCTCATTTGGGGTGGGCCCATAGGGTAAGGCCACTGCACACACTGGGTCTGCTAATTTTGTGCAGAGAAGTTGTGGCTGCATTGATAAGCTGCTGGTGCAGAGAGACTTGGATGTCTGGTTACTGCTGGAAGATTCAAGGATCGAGGGAGATAATTCTGTTTTCCTTTTTTTGATAGAAAGACTATACCCATCTAGGACAACTTTTTCAAAGCTGCCAACTTCAGGGGAATAATGGATCGATTCTATCCCCATTCCTGGATCTTAAGAATTCCAGAATATTCTGTCTGGTTTATACTATAAAAACATTGCAGCACAACTTTTTCTGCTTCTCTGACCAGGTATCTCAGGGTCTGTGTTCCTTTGACATTCATGAGGACCCTGGGAGAAAAGTGCAGAAACTGATGGCAAAAACCACTAGCAAACCGATATAAAAGCTGTGAGGAAGGGCCTGTTCCCAGAGCTTGGAAACAGCAGGACATTGGTTTCCCATGTGCTCTCTGAATACATCTGCTCCAAGAGCCAGAGGCCACACACAGATGAGTGTCCCTAAGGCTTCCCTCCAGACCAGCTCTTTTCCTCACAGAGCCTCAGCAAAATAACAGCCTGGGAAAAATTGCTCTTTTCTACTTGTTTCTTTATATTTCTACATCTTTTCGGACAGTTTTGTTCTCCAAATCACATATTCTTTTTTAATGAGTACTATTCTTATGATTAGGCAGACAGATTCTAGAGAAGATGTGAGCTCAAATCCCATCCTGAAAATTATTAGTTCTGTGGATTTGGGCAATTTATTTAGCCCAAATGTGGCTCAATTGCTTTATAAGTAACCTGAGTATGTTTGTAGGGCTGCAATAGCAAAGTGCCTCAGACTGGCTCAAACTGTTCTGGAAGCTCAAAGTCTGATATCAAGGTGTCAGCAGGATTGGTTTCTTCTGAGGCCTCTCTCCTTGGCTGTAAAGGTCTGTCTTCTTTTGTCTTCCCTCTGTGGTTGTCTGTGTCCTAATCTCCTCTTCCCACAAAGACACCAGTCATGTTGGATTAGGGCACAGCCGTATAACCTCATTTTAATTTAGTTACCTCTTTAAAGACCCTATCTCCAAATAAAGTCACATTCGGAGGTACTAAGGGCTTAGGATTTCAATATAAGATTTTTTGAGGGGGTGGGCACAATTCAGCCCATAACAATGGGAATAATAAAAGTACTTTCCTTACAGATTTGTTATGACAATTAAGGAGTTACTATGAATAAAGAGTTAAAACATTGCCAGACATAGCTATGCAAAATATTATCTCTATCATTTCATCTACTATAATACTTTTTTGAGTATTATTTTAGTGCCAGTCTCTGTGTTAAAGTATTCACATACTGTTTCATTGAACCCTCACCCCAGTTCTGAGAGGCAGGTGCTATTCACTTCGCTTTATATGTGTGGAAACTGAAGACCTGGGCGGGGGTTAAGTAGCTTCCTAAAGCTATGAAGTGGTCTGATCTGTCTCAACCAGTGCTTTGGAATATTTCATTTCTCTCTTTTGCAGGCTTATGTTAGAGGTGGTAGTAAATAATGTGTCTTTACAGTTTGGCTTTTCTACCTCTTCCTGTAGGCATTCTTTTCCAATCTACTCTGACTTTTGCACCTAAAACAGACTTAATACTCTCTCCTTTCCTGCGTTGTTTGTGTGGTCCTTCATTCTCACGTGCACTGTGTTGTCTCTCTGCATCCCCTGTAAGCCACGGGTGGATCCCCCAAGCAGGACTGGCTCTGGTCGCAGCAGAAGCGGCCACGAAAAGTGTCTGCTCTCTTTCAGTGTTCTATTCTTTTGTTTTGCTTTTACGTGACTACAGCAATTTTTGTCAAGCTGAACATATGCTTGTATCCAGGTTGACATCTTAAATCGAAACAAATACCAGTCTTTGTTTTCATTTCCTAAACATTCATCCTTAATGTATACGTTCTGTGCACGTGTTTTATGTTAACTGTTTCTCTTCTTAAATACTTCCTATAGAAACAAATGTCATGAGGTGTATTTCTTCTGAGGGGCAATATGCTGACTTCTTGTACAAAATGCCTTTCCATTTGTGCACTGCCTTTGTGCAGGAGGGAAGCTGAAGAGGCAGCTGGGCTTCCTCTCTGACATTCACAATAACACCAACATGAAGAGGAAGCGGGTGATTGTCTTGTGGGTTTCAGTCAGGGGCTGGATCTGGTCAGGCCATTTGGTTTTCTTTCTTTACCTCTTCGTCCTGGCAGTTCTGGAGATTCTGAAGCACTGACCTATTCCAGCTACTCACACATGTTGTAAAATGTAGGTAAAGGTGTGGTTTGCGGTATAGGCTATGGATTGGTTTGATATGAAAGGCATGCTCTGGGGAAAGTCGTCTGCTATCTCTAGGAATTAACTAGCCCTGGTCGGGGCAGTCAGTACCTTCAGGATCAACAAGGCCCCAAATGTCAAAATATCAGAAAATACAGAAAATAAAAGGGCATGATTAACACAGTGAGTGTGTCCTCCCCAGTCCCTAACTCTGAAATGGTCTTATTATGGAAGATATCAGTGACTCAAGAGAAAAAAACACAAAGATCTTTGACATCATCCTAAACTCTAGTGAGAACTTGACATTATACTACAAAGATATTTTTCTGGTAGAGAACTGTAATTTTTCTTCCTTTGGAAATATTAAAGGGCTACTTATACATTTTTTCCACACTAATAAACTTAGATCTTATGTATTGTAGACCATGAACCATTGAAGGATGCTGCGAGAGGGAGTGATAGGAACACATTTTTGCAGTTTGGAAGATTATTCTTGGATGCAGCACTAACACTGGCTTAGCTGGGGTGAGGATTAATAAGGAACTAGAGAGATGAATAAGAGATCTGTTATATTTATCTGGGAAGCTGATAAAAAGAGCATAAAATAGGCAGTGCTTGCAGTGATCAAGATAATAGATGAAGAGGAAAATTATTTAGGAATTAGAAAAGAAAGAGATGGATTGGATGTCCAGGGCAAAGGAAAAAGAGAAATGTAGTACAACTCTGAGTATTCAAATCTTGGGCAAATAAATGACTCGTACTTCAGTTCACCAAGTCAGGAACTCAGAAGAAATGTAGCTTGGGAGGGAGGGATGATGTGGTGAGTTTTACCTCCAGGAGGAAATGCTCAGTTGGTGTCCTAAATGGATTTAAGTTCAAATGGGGGTGGAAGGTACAGACCTTGGATTCATTAATCTATGGATGGCAGTGATTCTTGTGCCCCCAGTCCCCATCTTGGAATAATGAACAGCAGCTAACTCAGAGAGAAAGCAAAGTACCTTGTCTCTTCTCATATTATTGCTTTCTCCATCAGTGGGATTGGGTGGCAATTCATTTCCGTGTCACTCATCAGTACTTGAGTTATCCCGTGTTACCTCTGCTGTTTAATCATGGAAGGGGAGAGATCAATTTGCAAGAAGAGAAACAATTTGCTGCCCCAAGATTTTAATCAGTATCCAGATTAACCCCCCTTTTTTTTTCTTCAGAAAGCTTTCACCAGGTTGCTGATAACAAAACTGAAGCCACCCTAGATGTTTTCCTGGACACTGATATGCATTGTTTTTCTGTGGCTCTGCCTGGAGGGTGTTAGTTTTTCTACTCATTGGAATTTCAAAGAATTGTGCCTCCTCCCAAAATAATGAATCGATTAATCAACTGATAAAAACAAACAAACAAAAACAAAAAAACTATTTTCATGTTAGGTTACCTTAAAATTCATAAGTACAAATTCATATTATTACTTTCTCCATCAGTGGGATTGGGTGGCAATTCATTTCCGTGTCACTCATCAGTACTTGAGTTATCCCGCATTACCTCTGCTGTTTAATCATGGAAGGGGAGAGATCAATTTGCAAGAAGAGAAACAATTTGCTGCCCCAAGATTTTAATCAGTATCCAGATTAACCCCCCTTTTTTTTTCTTCAGAAAGCTTTCACCAGGTTGCTGATAACAAAACTGAAGCCACCCTAGATGTTTTCCTGGACACTGATATGCATTGTTTTTCTGTGGCTCTGCCTTTGTTACCTGGACACTGATATGCATGGTTTTTCTGTGGCTCTGCCTGGAGGGTGTTAGTTTTTCTACTCATTGGAATTTCAAAGAATTGTGCCACCTCCCAAAATAATGAATCGATTAATCAACTGATAAAAACAAACAAAAACAAAAAAACTATTTTCATGTTAGGTTACCTTAAAATTCATAAGTACAAAGCTAATGACATATCTCTTTCCCTCTGTCAACTAAATGTATTCCCGTCAGAAAAATGTTCTCAACCCTCCTCCAGTCTGCCCTTTCCACTTCACTGCCCTTTCATTGGCAACTGTTCTGCTCTCAATTTTCTTCCCCTTTTTCAACCCAGGAACTAAGACAATTCTGTTCCTTATCCTGAGTCCGATGTTGTTCCAGTAGAAGCCTGATCTATTCCACCTCCTCGCCTTTCCTTGCCAGATCTGCCCTTTGCTCCTTCTTACCAAAGACCACTCTATCCTACTGTGTACTGTGTTCCTAATAAAGCAGTGGAAGAAAACTTGACCCACTTCACGGCCAAGACTGTGAAACACCTCATGAGTAGTTCTGAATTCGAATTTAATGCATTTAATTGTATGCTCTTTAGATATCTATTTCTGATTTCTTTCTATTCCCGATTTTCTCCATTTGTCTGAAGAGGAGTCCACAGGGATTTGAAACATGAGAAGGAGGAGGTGTGTATTTCTGGCTTTGAACATGGAAGAGGCCAGAAAGAGACTGCAGGAGCTGATCATAATCCCCCAGTGGCAGCCAACAAGAAAATGGGATCTTCAGTCCTACAGCCACAGGAGCCATAGTCTGCCAATAATAGGACTGAGCTGGGAGAAGGAGCCAAGCTCCAGATGAGAATGCAGCCAGCAAACACCTTGATTTAAGCCTTATGAGACCCTGAGAAAAACCCAACCACATCATAACTGTGAAATAATAAAAGAGGGAGTGATAGGAACACATTTTTGCAGTTTGGAAGATTATTCTTGGATGCAGCACTAACACTGGCTTAGCTGGGGTGAGGATTAATAAGGAACTAGAGAGATGAATAAGAGATCTGTTATATTTATCTGGGAAGCTGATAAAAAGAGCATAAAATAGGCAGTGCTTGCAGTGATCAAGATAATAGATGAAGAGGAAAATTATTTAGGAATTAGAAAAGAAAGAGATGGATTGGATGTCCAGGGCAAAGGAAAAAGAGAAATGTAGTACAACTCTGAGTATTCAAATCTTGGGCAAATAAATGACTCGTACTTCAGTTCACCAAGTCAGGAACTCAGAAGAAATGTAGCTTGGGAGGGAGGGATGATGTGGTGAGTTTTACCTCCAGGAGGAAATGCTCAGTTGGTGTCCTAAATGGATTTAAGTTCAAATGGGGGTGGAAGGTACAGACCTTGGATTCATTAATCTATGGATGGCAGTGATTCTTGTGCCCCCAGTCCCCATCTTGGAATAATGAACAGCAGCTAACAACCTGGGCTCAGGGTACAGATTTTTCAGGCAGTAGCCTGTCTGGAACCACTGGTGTAATAAACTTCTGATTCTCCAACCTTCTGAGTGTGCGACACTTCCTTGCCAAGTCCATTTCTACAAGAAGTACACCCCCATCTACTCAAGCAGAGTTTACTGCTCAGTAATCCCTGTAGAAAAACACATTTTACTTTTCTTAAACACATGGCTGTGTGCACACAAACATACAGTAACTTTTTCTCCCTCCTGAGTGATCCTGAGCTCATATATAATCTGTGAAGTTTTCACTCCCCTCTCTACTCTCTTTTACTGCAGCCCAGGCCACTGCAGATCTGAAGAAGTCCCGCTGCTCCCCATCTTATTTCTCTACACAATGTGATTGGCCATGGAGAGATTTCTTTGAAGAAACTTCGAGAGATCTTTGCAAATCTGAAAAGTTTTTTTTTTTCTTGATTGAACAGGATTCAATTTCATCGAAGTTTTCCTATAACTGTATCTGAAAAGTGAGTTTTGTCTTTAGAGTGTTCACATTGTGTTAATGTCCTCTGCTCTGCTGGGATACCCACCAGGGGCAAGGATTTTTATTGCAATAGGAAATGTGTCCTGAAGAGACAGGAATGAGAACAGGAAAGCAAAGAATATCAAGGTTGGGGCAGGGATTGGGTGCAGTCTTGTGAGGAAACTTCTTTCAGTGAGAGTAAGCAATGTTGAGAGCACGGTCCCCTCACTCCTTGGTTTGCCTCTTTTTCTGTGTGCAGAGAGACGTGGTGGTGCAGCACTGTGGATAAGCTGCTGGCACAGAGGTACACAGATGTCTGGTTGGTGCTAGCAGACTGCAGGGTCAGGGGAAAATATCCTATCTCATTTCAAGAGGCACGATAACCCTCAGAGACATCTCCTGTTTCAATTTGGCTGGTACCAGGTGAGTAATAGACCAGCTGCAGTCCAAATCCTGGGTCTCGTTGATACCTGAACATGGCAGATTCATATCCTGGGAACACCGTAGAGTTAATTCCTTTTCTGTCTCCAAGACACTGTGTCTTGGGAACTGTGTGACTATAGGATTCTTGAGGCCTGTGGGGACAAATAGGTGATCAAGTAAAGACAGAGCCTGGGGGAGGGGAGACTGATACCACAGTCATGAAGAAACGTTTGGTAGTCAGGGCTGGGAAGCCAACAAAAGGGATTCCTCACCTGGGCCCAGGACTCAGATGCTCTCAGGAGACAGACACCCACACAGCAGAAGAGCCTGCTGCTCATGGCAGCGTCAGATGCAGCGTGCTGCCTGGAACTGTGAGGAATTTAGTCTCTAATACCAACACTTTTCATCTACTTCCCAGCTGGAGACCACACCCTTCTCCCTCACTGCTTTAGGAAAGAATGAAAATACTCCTGAACTTAGCAGATGTGATAGCTTCATTTACCCGAATCTTGCAACTCTTTATGTTGTTCCTTTGCAGAATCAGGATGGCCGTTTTTGCCTCTGTGAATTTTCTGATTTCCCTTCCATATCTTTGTTGATATGATGGTTTTCATCTTTTGAATTTTTACTCTACTATTATGGTAAACTTAGTAGGATTTCATGTATTTCATATTTCCTAAAAAGCATTTTAGGGAAATGCTAGTCACCACAGATGCATTCAAGATCAAATGTCATTGATGTGACTTTCTGTTGTTTAACATTATTTCTAGGAGTATGTTTTCTCAAATTCTGGGTCAAAACTGTGGCTGTGAATTGCTTTAGATAAACTGGCAGCACAGAGTGAACAGATATCTCTGGCATAGAAGGATCGCTCCTTCTTCTTCTGGGAATGTTGTATTCATCAGGGACGTCTTTTCAGTGCTGCCAGTAACAAGTGAGAAGTAGATTCGCCAGCCCTGTTTGTTGGTCACCCCAAAATATTCTATAATGGCCAAAGTTCTAAAGACGTTCCAAAAAGCCTTCTTTTTCCCTGTTCTTTTCTAGATATCTAGGTTCTGAAGTCTCTAATATCTAGGTGTCCTGCAGAAGAACCCAGAAGTTACAGTGTATGCCAGGAAGTCCAATGGTTTGGCCATGGGGGTGAGGGTAGCCTGTGCTTCAGCCCAAAAACCCTAGGATCTGATTTTTCCTTATACTCCATGATCTCACCCACTCCCAGGAGACAAAATGGCTATACCCAGAGAAGCCTGATACCAATGGCAAGATAGGAGAAGGAGAAGGAAGGGGTTTCCCTCCAGCTCTCACCAGCTTGCAGGTGGCTTGCCTGTGATGTCACTGTCTCTGTTCACACCCATTCTTTCACATAGCACCAGCAGGCATCCAACTTCCCTGGCTAATTCAGAATGGGAAAACAATTGCTCTTCTAGTTTGTATATGCTTCTTCTTTGTATTCTTTCTGAGTTGGTCTTAGTTCTTCATCTACAATGTTTCTTAACAACCATCACTACCACTCGGTTGGTGGTTAACATAGAAAGCTCTGAAGATTTGAATATTGTGTGGATTTGAATATTGTTTCTGCTATTAATGCTCATCTTGGGCAACACTGTTTGCCTCAGTTACTATCTGTAGTTTTTGCTAATACAAGCATGAACCTTGTAGGGTTGCTGTAAGGATTAAATGAATTAATACGTGTGAAGTTACAAGTACCGAGGACACAGTAATTATTCATCAAGGCCTAGCTTTCTAAATGCTTAGCTAGTAGTATTGCTGCTGTTGCTATTATTGCCAGCACCGTCATTTATTATTGAGTCTTATTTTTGTTCTGGGGATTTTGTCAGGCAGTTACATACATTTTCTCAACTAAACAAAACCTCTGAGACATGTATTTTTGACTCTATTTTATAGATTAGGAAACTATCTTTTTTGGGTGGGGGAAGGTTTCTGAGGTTAGCTTCATTTTTAAATGAAACAAGCTACGTTATCAAACCTGTGAAACTGTTTCACAAACGAGATATAATTCTGGCCATATTTGTATTATATCACCTGTCAAATTGATACTTACTGCTTAATAATATTAAATAGTTAGACAATATTGTTTATTTTGTTCCTTAAAATGTGGTACTAAACTCAAATGGTACTACACATGTTTCCAGAATATGGCAAAATGCTATGGTTTGTCTAACACAGCTTAAACTGCTGGACTATTTATTTATTCATTTATTTGGAAAAGAAGAAATAAAACTGTCTTTATTCACAGATGACATGATTGTCTGTGGAAAAAATCCAAAAAGAATCTATAAAGGGCTGGCCCGGTGGCGCACTGCTACAGTGCGCCGCTTGGGAGCGCACATAAAGACCGGCCGCTCACTGGCTGAGCAAGGTGCGGGCGTGACACCGAGGGTTGCGATCCCGTTGCCGGTCACGAAAAAAAGACAAAAAGAAAAAAAAAAAAAAAAGAATCTATAAGAACAATTTGTAGAACTAATAAGTGAGTTTTCAAGATCTCACAATACAAGATAATGACAGAAAAAAATCATAATGGAAAATCAAGTTTTTACAAAATATCATATATAATAGCTCTCCCAAAATTAAATACTTAGGTACAAATCTAACAAAAATGCACTGTATTTGTATTATGACAACTACAAAATCTGAAGAAATATATTTTTTTTTGTTTTTTTAGTTCAGAATTTAGTTTACTTTATTTAAAAAAAAATTTTTATATAATATTTCCAGTTTACTGCATAATCTTGTTTAAAATAATTGTAATATTTAAATTCAAAAGTTTTAATCTCTTGTCTGAATCTTATTTCTGGATATAACCTGAAATTTTTTTTCTTCACATTCTAAAAATCAATAATTCCTTAATATAATCAAACATTAAACATGTTTAAATTTCTCCAATTCTGTCCCCATCCCTCTTTCTTTCTTACAATTGATTTGCTTAACATCAGGATCCAAACAAGTTCTGCTTGTTGCATTGGTTGCTATGTCAGCTGTCCCTTAATTTTCTTTTAATCTGTAGGTTCCCCCTTCATCTAATTTTTTCACCTTTATCCCATACGGTTTCCCAAGGTCTGGATTTGCTGGTTCCATCTCAGTAGTGTCATTTAACATGTTCCACTACCCCCTGCATTTCCTGATGCTTGGTTGCTGGATCCTGAGGCTTGGTCTCAGGTTAGATTTGGCTTCAGAGGTGCATGTTCTCACTTCAGGAGGCCCATTATGTCTGATTGTCTCTCTGTGATGTTAGCAGTCATTGATGATCATTTGCTAGACTCATTATTTCAATGGGGGTTTGCAAAATACCATATTCTAATTATTTTATTCACTCTTTATTTACTAGCTAGGGTACTTCACTAAACAGAAATGTTCCCTCCTCCAGCTATTTATGGTTACTCTGAGGAACAATTCATATAGGAAAGACAGGATAAATGCTTGACTCTTCCCTATTTACTAATTTTAGAAAAGTGAATTGTTTCCCTATCATCTCCCAAAGAAACTGGGAATTTGTTTGCTGTTGTTTCATTGTCATTATGGTTTTTTGTAGTGATAAGATTTTTCTTCCTTGGTCTCATTTGCAGTTTTGTACTACCAGTGGGTTTTGTTCTTTCTTGTGTGTTCATGGTAGTAATTACTGCTTTTTGGATTCCAGATGCAGGACTTGCTTAAGGATTTCTTGTAGGGCTGGTTGTGTGGTGGTGAACACCTGCAGTTTTGTTTGTCTAGAAAATACACTATTTCCGCCTCATTTCTGAAGGATTGCCTCATTGGGTACAGAATTCTTGGCTGGCATTGTTTTTCTTTTAGTATTTTGAATATATCAATCCATTTTCTTCTGGCCTATAGAGTTTTTCTTGAGAAATCTTCTATTAGTCTGGTAGGGGCTTCCTTATAGGTAACTTGACATTTTTCTCTTGCTTCTTTTAGGATTCTCTCTTTGTCTTTGAGCTTTGCCAGTTTGACTATAATGTGTCTTGGAGACAATATTTTCAGGTTGAATCTGTTTGGGGATCTTTGAGCCTCCTGGATCTGATGGTCCATGTCTCTCCCTATATCTGTAAAGATTTTCATTATTATTTCATTGAATAGGTTTTCCATGCCTTTTCCTTTCTCCTGTGTCTTGGAGACAATATTTTCAGGTTGAATCTGTTCGGGGATCTTTGAGCCTCCTGGATCTGATGGTCCATGTCTCTCCCTGTATCTGTAAAGATTTTCATTATTATTTCATTGAATAGGTTTTCCATGCCTTTTCCTTTCTCCTCCCCTCTGGAACACTCGTGATTCAAATGTTTGTGCACTTAAGGTGGTCTGCCAGCTCTCTTAGATTTTCTTTATTTTTCAAAATTATTTTATCCTTTGTTTTGCCCACCTGGGTTATTTTGTAAAGAATATCTTCATAATCAGAAATTCTTTCTTCTGCTTGTTCTAGCCTGTTGCTTAAGATCTCAGTTATGTTTTTGTTCTGTTGAGTTGAATTTTTATGTTCCATAAGTACTGCTACATTCTTTCTTAAGGTATTAATCTCTTTGTAAATTTCCTCCTTCATATCCTGGATTTTTTTTTCCTCATTTCATTATGTTGTCTGAGTCTTCTCATATCTTTTCAGTAATTTCAAGGGTTTCCTGCTCTATAGGGACTGGTATTGAAAATTACTGTATTTTTTTGGTGGTGTCATATTTTCTTGGATTTTCATATTTCTAGTATCTCTGTGTTGATGCCTGATCATCTGGTAGAGCAGTTGCTTCTATTACTCTGGAATGAGCTTTGAGGAGAGAGATGTCCTCTTCTTTTTCTGGTCTCCACTGGTGACTCTCATGTCAGTACAGTCGAGTGTCTGCTGTGCTGCTTGCACAGTGATTATGGCTACTGCTGTGGTGGGCCACGTGTATGGAAGTGGTGTTTTCGGTATGCTTCTTGCCTGCTTCTGGGTGGGGGCTGTGCCCTCTGCTCCTGCCTAAGACTCTGGGTATAAACCTCACCTGTTTTGGGGTGGTAGTGGCTGCCATGGGCTGGAAACTATCTCCAGTAACTTGGAAAAACTAGGAAGTGACAAGATCAGTCTAATTTCAAAATCTGTACTTTCAACGAATAATAATAAAATTTTCAAAGATCCTCTACTTTGCATTTTTCTTTTTCTTTTCTCTCTTTCTCTGTTTTTTTAAAGAGTTTGACTGGAGCCTTCTTTCTATAGAAATTATTTCTCAGTTTATCATAACTTCCAAAATAAAAAACACACTTAGTATGCCATCCCCAACTGCCGGAAATTCAAAATATTTTTTATTATCAGGTATGAACAAGCTGTTTATTTTTTTCTGAAGACCTGAGCACTCTTATAACAAATGGCTTATTATACTGAAGCCCAATTCCTTTATCTATAAGTTCCTGGTGGATCTTTTCCAAGAGAGGCTTCTATAAAGGTTAGCCTCTGTCCCTTTCTAGGTTCTATCCTTTGGTTGTCTTATTTCTAAGCTGATTTCCTCAAGTATTTAGCACGTCTTAAATGATTCCAAGCAGTTGATTATAATGCTGAGTCATTCTTGAAACCTGGTTGGTATCTTGTTCTGAAAATTATGATAGAATTCTGAAGAATTATGTCTTCATGTGTAAAGGGTTAAAAATCTTGATTCTCATTTGATTTTTAGACAGGGCTCTTTAGCTAAAAAAACTTATGAGACAAAGGTCCTGAGCTAGGAGGCAACAGCCTACAGCTAGAGAGGTGAAAAGCCCATCTAATCAATTCTAATCACTGTTTAGGGATGGGATTGTGTACTTTGATTATTTAACATACTGATTGTTGTGAAAAGATGTTGAAAGAATTGCTGTAGGGAAAAATGTGAAAAAAATATTTGCTAAGGGCAACCTGTTTGTCGTGGAAACTTTTGAGACAATTATACTTAGATTTAATCATAAGAACATAACTCTTTTGCTTAAATCATTTAAGGAGAGGTTATATTTTACATTAGATAATGTCCACATTTTGATCAACTTAGCTTTTCACAAATTGTACTTTGGAATGTCACATTGTTAATTTAAATGATGCTATTAGTTTCTATTGTTTAAGCTATACTTAGCCATGGATAACTTATCTGGTTGCCGGTGTCTTTGTGTTCTTTCATAATGATTGAATCAACTGATGTTTCTTGTGAACTTCCTTGTCTTTACAATAAAAACAGAAGCTAACTTTGAATCGGGGCTGTACCCATTTTCTCCTTCTAATAGAGGAGATGCTGAGGTGCAGTCCCTTCAGGCTTCTCATTGCATTCATGTTGCTTTGAGTAATCTTTTTTGCATCTCTGTTATACAGCAAGAAGTGTAACATTCATGTAAACAATTTTTTTAAAGAAAATATTTCATCTGACCGAATATATTTTTGTTTTAGCAGTTTCTCTTGCTATTGGCTACTAGTTTGCTTCCCATTGGGAATAATTTCAGGGAATGTGATTCTTGGAATGGGCACACAGTTAAATACATTATACAATACCCTCCCACCATTTCTTTTTGTTGCTGCAGCATGTTGCTGGGATATGTTTCTGTATGTATGTATCCGTAAGTTCACTTGATGTTGGGGTATGGGATGGGGGAAATGAATGTGCTATTCTACTTGTTATAAAGAGAATAAATTCCAAGTTGAAAGTTCCTCAAGGGATTACATTCCATGTTCCTTTGTCCTTCCCCTCCTCTCAGGAGCAGTGTGGTGAATTCCCTGCTTGGCAGAGGGTAATGCCCACTCTGATGGCTCACTAAGTGGCAGTGTGGAGATTCTCACAAGAGAGTAACTCCCTTCTGAGCCCAGAGATCACTGTGGAGCCCCCTGCTGGAAGATTCTGTACCTGAACCTGAAAGAGTATGTCATTTATAGACATGGGACAATTCTAGAGCTTAAACCAACTGCATCTGTCCTTATAAAGGGCATTGCCAGAGTAAGAATTTTTTATTCCTATGCTGCCTCTTTAGTTCATTCTATATATATATTTTTCATCAGCCTCCTATTTTAAGCTGCCTAGCAATAAGACCCACCCTTAACTAGGGAAAAGGGATGAGACCTAAAATAAGAGAAACTTTTAAAAAATAATAATTTTGGGGTAAGGAGAAGATGGTGAGCCACAGAGTTAGGGTAAATTCCATAAGGGCATATCTGAATCTTTTATTTTGTTGAACAAATATGTATCAAAGATCTATGTGCACCAGACATGGTACTAGACATTGGGATACAAGAATGAACAAAAAAGAAATATATCTGCTTTCATGAGGCTTATAATTTTTTATCCAATATGGTATATATCATGCACAGTCCTAGGTGCTGGAGTTACAGAGATAAAAGGATACGTAGTCCAGGATCTCAAAGATCATACTTGATTTTGAGAAGCCAGATATGATCAAAAAAGCCATACTATAGTGACAAAAGTTGAAGTTTCTCTAAATTGTTGTAAGCACATAGAGTAAGGAAGCTACATATCTCTCCGGGAAGGAAGGGAGGGCTTCGTGGAGGCAGTGTTGTTTTAAGTAACATTTGTAGGGAAAGAAATAATTTCTGGTAGACTGGGCAGAGGGACCAGCACATGCATAGTCCAAGAGAACATGACATTTTTGGAGTTTAGAATGTGTTCCATAGAGCTGCAGACGGAAGTTGAGGATGAATGTGAATGGCTGAAGAGGAGGTTACACTTCCAGGCAGGATTAGGATGTGTGTATCCCTCTCACTGCCTTCCTGAGGCAAAGCGCTGCTTGCCCACCCCTTCCCAGTGCTCAGTCCAACCCCATTGTTTAATAAAATGGATTGTATTCGTAGATTAACTAGCACTGAACTACCTTAGATTCCTGCAGCAAACTCCAATTTATTGTGGTATGTTATTTTCTAATGTAGTTGTTTGATTCTCTAGTATTTAAGACTTTTATATCAATATTAAGAAGTGATACTAGTCTGTAGATATTTTAATGTGCTGTTTTGTTAAGTTTTGGTATAAATATCAAACTCATGTCATGAAAATAATTTGGAAATTTCCCTTATTCTTTATACTTTGTAATGTTCTAAGTATTTTCAGAATCTCTGATCTTTAAAAGGTTTGGTAAAATCCCTGTGAGAAACCAAGTGGGAGTGTTAGTTTTCTGTGAGAATACTCTATTACAAATTTCTCTGTTTATCTTGTAGCCATTGTTTTGCTTAGGCTTTCCATCCACATTAGGGCCAGTTTTGTTCAATGATATCTTCTTAAAATACCCATTTCATTTAGGCTTTTAGATTATTTACAGAGAATTGTACAAAATATTGTTTTTAAAAATATACTCCATGGTGATAGTTATTTCCCCTTGTCATCTATTCTTTAATATATTTTTTCTCTCTGTTTCCTGGTTGGCACATGATTTTTTATTTTTCCCAAACAATTATCTTATTTACTTATTTCTTTGTTCTACCATTTTTAAATCTTCCTCATTAACTTCTGCTTTTATGTTTATCAATTCCGTCTTTCTGCTTTTATTCTTTTCAGGATAATAGTTCACAATGAGTCTGACAAGGCTTAAATCAAGATGTTGGCAGAGCAGAGTTCCTTTTTGAGGTTTCAAGGGAGAATCCATGTCTTCACCTTTTCCAGCTTCTAGATGCCGCCTGCACCACATGGCTCATAGCTCAAAAGAACCATATTCAAGATGCATCATTCCAGTTTCTGCTCCTATTGTCATATCTTCTTCTTCTTTTTTTTTTTTTTTTGTCTCGAGGTTTCCTCTCTGCCTCTTATAAAGACTCTTGTGGTAATACTGGGCCTGCCTACATAGTCCAGGATAACCTCCGCAGTTCATGATCCCTAACTTAATCAAATCTGCAAAATCATTTTAACCATGTAAAATAACGATCACAATCTCCAGGGATTGTGATATAAGCATTTTTGGGAATTATTGTTCAGCCTACCACAATGAAAAAAACAAAACAAACAAACAAAAAAAACCCCAGATGATTGTAGCAATACTTTTTGGGAGAGAAATATGCAAAGAACTAAGGTCATGTTTTAGCTGGGGAGGCAAGAATTGATAAAGCCTGGCTTATAGATTTATTCAGTGAATATTTATGGAGCACCTACTCTGTTCAGAGCCTATACTAATGTTGGAGACAAAAATAAAAACCTTGGACATGATCCCTGACCTCACTGAACACATTTTATATTAACCTTAGTAACTGGAAAACGTGTTAAATTAAACTATGAAGTACAGCATATGATGTTCTATGATTGTAGAAGCTCAGGGTACTATGGGGCATTTACACAGTCAAATTCAGGCATGGTTTCTTAGAGTATGCAGCTTAAACGTGAAGGATTAGCTATGTAGGTGTACAGGAAAATGAGGAGAGAAAGATTATTCTAGGGAGCGTGAGCAAGTGTAAAGGCTCAGGAATGAGTAAGCAAGTGCATATGGAGCTTTGAGAGAACTGAGAGTATACCTAGAGCACAGGTGCAAAAATTCTCAATCAAATATTAGCAAACCTAATCCAGCAACATATAAAAAAGATTACATACCATGATCAAGTGGGATTTATCCCATGAATGCAAGATTGGCTTAACATCCAAAATCAAGTAACATAATACTGAATATCATATAAATGAAATAAAGGACCTATCAAATTATCATCTGTAGATGCAATGAAATAAATCTGACAAAGGGGGCACCCATTCATGATAAAAACTCAACAAATTATGAACAGACAGAACTCCCTCAACCTTACTAAAAGCATTAAAAAAAAAAACATAAAAGCTTAAAAAGGCTAAATGCTTTGCCTTTAATATTAGTAACTAGGTGACAAAGTCAGCTCTCACAACTTTTATGCAACACTGCAGTGGAGATACTAGCCACTGCAATCAGTTAAGAAATGGAAATAAAAAACATCCAGGGTGGAAAGAAAAAAGTAAAACTGTTTTTAATCTCAGACTGTATGATTCTGTATGTAAGAAATTCTACAAAATCTATAAAGAAACTTTTAGAATAAATACATAAGTTTACCAAGGTTTCATGATACAATATTTATATATAAAAGCCAAATGTGTTTATATACCAGTAAGGAATAATTTAAAAATTGAGAAAAAATATTTTCACAATTGCATCATAAAGAATAGCACTTTGCAATATATCAAAAGAAATGTAAGACATATACATAAAAAATGTAAAATGTTGAGATGAATTAAAGATCTAAAAAGGAAAAGCATTCCATAATTATGGAGGACTCAGTTATATTAAGATAAAAATCATCTCCAAGTTTATCAATAGATGCAATATAATCCCTATCAAAATCCTAGCCCTTTTGTAGAAACTGACAAGCTGATCCTAAATATATATGAGAATGCAGAGGAATTTAATTGTCAAAGCAATTTTGCAAAAGAAAGACACAGTTGGAGGACTTAACGAGCTAATTTTAAAGCTGTATAAAGCTATAATAGTCAAGACAGTGTGGTATTAGCATAGGATAAATACATAGATTAAGTAACAGAAGACAAAGGCCAGAAATAAACCTAATTACCTATGATTAATTTGTTCTTGAGAAAGATGCAAAGTCAATTTCATGAGAAAAGAATATTATTTTCAACAAATGGCACAGGTATAACTCTATGCAAAAATATTAATGTTAATATTGATAATAAACTTGGATTGTTACCTGACACCATACACAAAAATTAACTGGAAACATACCATACACTTAAGAGAGAAAATTATAAAGCTTTTAGAAAAAAAGATAGGAATAAATCTTTTATGACTTTGGCTTGGGTAAGCATCTCTTAGATGTAATATAAAATGCATGATTAAGAAAAGAGAGATTTAGAAATAGAACTTCTTCAAAATTAAAAATGTTTGCTCTTCAAAGACACCTACTAAGAAAATGAAAAGACAAATCCACAGCCCAAGAGAAAGTGTTTGAAGTCATATATCTGATAAGAGACTCTTAAAACTTGATAAATAAGAGACAGCCTAATTAAAATGGGCAAAGAATTGTATAGATATTTTGCCAGGAAGATATAGGAATGGCTAATAAGTAAATTAAAAGATGCTCAACATCATCACTTATTAAGGAAATAAAAATTTAAAACCATGGTGCAATGACACTACACTTTGCCCTAATGGTCATAATAAAAAATACTACGTTTTGGAGAACATGTGAAAAGACTGGAGCCCTCAAACATTATGTTCTTTGGATTCTTTTCTCACATTTTAGGCCACTTTGTTAAAAAGACAAAACCAAGGCAAAGACTATGTGTCTTTACTCTTTGGTAACCTCAAAACATAGATTTCACATC
>NW_007731868.1:114664-123638 GCF_000696425.1 Galeopterus variegatus
AACCAAGGCAAAGACTATGTGTCTTTACTCTTTGGTAACCTCAAAACATAGATTTCACATCGGAGCTCAGATCCCACCTGTTCTGAGACAGACAAACAGCCTACACTTTGTCCATTATCTGGGAAAAAACAAGTCTATTCAAGGTTTCAGGTGTTGTCTCATGTGGACTGAGAACACATCTCTGAGCCTCAGCACATCCAAGTCAGCAGAAGCACCTCTCTGTGGAATAGCCTCCCAGTGATCAGGGTAGACTCCAAAGAGATCCAGGGCTAAATCCAGAGATTGCTTTGTTGGAAGGATTTCTTTGAAACTAGAGTCTCTGTTTCTCATACCTCATACAGATTTAGCTAAAGTTATATTAATTTACAGGGTGAGTAATGAAAATAATCAGTTCAGGTCACAAATGAGTACCTGAAGTTACGGGGAGAAGGATTGGGGTTGGGAAAGGACAGGGACTTTGAGAGGCTGTATATGAAGGAACCATGAACCAGAGATAGAGACAGCTCGTGGTGAAAGTCTAATAAACCTCTTCTGGTTTCTTAGCTGACAAAGACTTTCCTTCAGGAAGCTATAAGGCAATTGTCAATATTACCTCACTTATCCTGAAGGACAAAACTTGAGCAAGCCTCAATTGAACATATGCAGTTAGATGCAAGAGAGAATTCAGCCCTGACTGTACAGCTGGGCCATTTCCCAGCTTGGACCTACCCAGAGACAGTCATTAGTCTGCTGCTACTCAGGCCACACTGGTCCTCCAGGACTGAGGAGCCTGGGAGGATTTGCAGTGGATTCTGCAGTTTAAGATGAGGTTTCTGAAGGCAGGACTTCCACACCTTAGTGACTGCCATTTTTGTGCAGTCTGTAGGTGCCTGTGTAGGGCTGTGTATTCACTGCTGGCACAGAGGTACCAAGATGTGTGTGAGGGGCTGGCAGACTCCAGGGTCAGGGAAAAATGCTCCTTCCTTATCCTGGAGACTGTTGACTCAGAGGAAATCTTTCCTTTCTCTGTGGTGTTAAAACCATATGAATAATGGATCAGCTGTAGTTCCATTCCTGGATCTTGTTGATAACAGGACATTTTGTCAAGGCCTATGGTTTGAGGACATTTCAGAGTAATCTTTTCCTTCCCCATAACATGGTGTCGTGGGGTCTGGGAGATATGAACATCCATGAGGCCTATGGGAGGAGATAAAAACGGGTGACAGAGTCCAGGAATGGGCCTTGATGGTGAGCCAGGACAAACCCAGCAGACAGGAAACATTCCTTCCTGATTTTGGAAAAATCTGTTTCTGACTTACCTGCCTCCAGAAGGTAAAAGCCCACTTTGCAGAGGAGCCTGACAGCCATGGCACTGTCAGGGCTGGAGAAGGTGTCTGCACTTCTGTGGAAGCAGGATAGGCTCCTGATGATGTCACTGGGTGATGACGTGGCCCCTGCAAACTTTCTGGGTCCCACAGCCACGGTGCTGAAGTGCAGTTTCATCTATATCCCTTTACCCATCAAAGAGTTAATATTTTATTCACTTTCGTCATGTAAAGCAAGCTTGTTGTTTTGCTTATTTATCTTAACTCAAGTTTCTTCTATTCTTACAAAACATTCAATACATTCAATTTCAACTGTTTCACATGTTCTAAAGATGAGAACTACAGAGCTTTGAAAGCCTATGATGGCAGAATTTGACCTAATTAGGGAGGTTAGGAAAGGAAGTGATGCCTGAGTCGGGTTTCGAAAAATGAATAGGAATGAACTCTGCAAAGCTGGGGGGCAGAACGTTCAAAAGAAGGACCCAGTGAACAGAGCGGCTCCGTCAGACCAGAAGTGTGAGAGCATATTGTGAGCATGAAATGATGAACCGACTTAGATAACACGTGAGAAGGGCCTACAGAAGTAACTGGAATCCACTGAATTCTCAGGACATATTGTGTTGCTATTGTGAGATATTAACTTCCTTCTCATTTCTCACTGCCTTGGGGTTCAGGCTTTATCTACTTTATCAGCTTAGACTCCACCTAAGATGATTTAGGTTCATCTTCCTTTTAACTTCACCATCAGTCATGACAGAACCGAAAATACAGATTTGCAGTTTTTTCCAGTATATGTTTTGGTAAAATTGCCTAAATATTTGGGGACACTGCTGCAGTAAACAATGTCCAAACCAAGTGCTATTGCATCTCTTCTCTTTTTCCCATTTCCTCTCAACAGGAAAATCTTTAGTTTTGATTGTGATTCACAAAGATGAATCCCAGTATTCCTTCTACCTTTGCACTAGTTCACTAAGATCCACAGGTGACATTCAGTAACACTCTTGTTTCATCATACTGACACGGGTTTGGATTTTGACTATCATATCTCCACTATTAGAGCATCACATCTTCAGTCTTTACGTATTTAACCCACAGCACATGTGGGCTCCTGCTCACTTTTGCTCTGTCCTATGTCCCAAAGTAATGTAACAATTATGGATTATCAAACCCTAAAATACTCTTCTCTCATTAGGGGCTCCTTTAAGACAAAGGTAATCATTAAAATTATTAATGAGTGCTCATGTGAGCAGCACATATACTAAAATTGCAATGGTACAGAGAAGATTAGCATGCACAGGGAAGACAGACAAAAATTCATGAAGTGTTCCATATTTTTTAATCCAATTACTATAAACATATATATATCAAAACATCAGATTGTACCCCATTACTTATGTATAATTACAGTGCGTCAATTAAAATTTTTTTAAAAATTAGCAACATTTGACTTTTGTCTTTACTATGAAACTAGGCTTACTTCAACAGGAAGAGGTTTTCTAAAATTTATTTATTTATTTATTTATTTACTTACTTACTTATTTTTGCAAGCATCAAGTAGCACATTTTTTTGTTTGCTTTTATTGAAAATTAATTGATTGTACCTATCTGTGGGGTACAGCATTGAATATCAATACCTGCGTGCGATATGTGATGCTCAAATCAATAATTAGTATTTTCATCATTACACAATGTAATCATTTTTCAAGAAAAAGTAACTGACATTTCACCCACTGCTGAAAAATGATAAAAGGGGAAAGAGACACTTAAAGACTTGAGAAGATTTTTTCTGATGAATTTTAAAGAAACAGGAAGGAGGGATGCTTCCAGTTGTTCTAAATGTGAGAAGATTTAAAGATAAGTGATGAGTTGATGAGAGTCTGCAGCAGTGACTGGATGTAAAGCCTACACCTCCCAGTAGAAGTGACTTTAAAAAAGAGGGAAGAGTGAAAGGGATAGATCTTGGGTTGGGAGTAGAGGAGTAGAGGTGAGAGAGGCTCAGGTTCTATCACACGAATGGGTACGTGAAAGCAGAGGTAAACCCCTACCCCTGTTGCCAGCGCAGGAAGAACTCACGCATGGTGAGTCTTTTACTGATGAAAACACTTTCCCCAAAGGCCACCTTTCTGGTGTAGCCAGGGAAGTCTCTGAAGCAGTTGCTAAGAATTTTTAAATGTCATCAATTCCATATACAGCAATCATCACAGATAATTGCTACATATGTCTCTACACATTTTCATCCTCTGTCATTGAAAACTCTTGATTCTCAGGACCTTGTAGTCTTTGCAGCATCTGCGAAGTTTGCAGGAAAAACAGATACCGATAAGGACAAGGGACAAAATACAGTCTCAATATTCAGCCAGGATGGAAAGATCTGGCACCAGAATATGGTAATGCTAACTTGAGTCTTCATATGATGGCATAGGACACACCTATCTTCAGAAGAGGCTGAAGGAAGAAAGCTGTAGACCCTGGTTTCCAAAGAATGAATTGCCATCTCCTAGCTCAGGGCTCCGGCCCCACATGGAAGTGGGGATTATCTCTGAGGTTTAATCCACCATGCCAAGATTAGTCTGTGACATCGTGGTTCCTGTTTTTACAGGATAGAGTTTAACTCCAGAGAATCACAGACACTGAGTGGACAGCATGGGAGTTGAGCTTTTATATGACTCTCATGTCTGAAACCTACACCAAGTGTCTTTTATGAGCTTCAATACTGTGTTTACAATGACACTATACCAGATTTTGGGAGCTCCAAAGGCCCCCAAATAGAGCATAACTCATCATCCTTGCTGCAAACTCTACTTTTAGCTTGTAATACCAAAACTAGAACTCTGGACATAAACTTAAATTGTTAAATATTACAATAAAATAGAGTTTAAGCCTACCTTAATATATGAGTATTTAAGTTTGTGTTAAAAAATTAAAACAAATATCCACACACATACACATATATATCCTTCTTTACATGTCCTGTCTGAAAACTCAAACTCCATTAAGGAGAACAGCTTTTATTTCACCTGCACCATTCTCCCATGTATGTTTGGGTTTATGGTTCATTTTGCCTGAGTTCTTAGTCAATCAATTATTACCATCACGTATTAGTATCTGATAATAATTGTTACATTATGTCTCTATACATTTTGGGTTCAGTAAAACACCTTCTTTCATTTTTCAATCTTTTCTTTACCAAACATATTTTCTTTGTTTTAAAGAGACTTGTAGGTANATAGAGTTTAACTCCAGAGAATCACAGACACTGAGTGGACAGCATGGGAGTTGAGCTTTTACATAATGACTCACATGTCTGAAACCTACACCAAGTGTCTTTTATGAGCTTTAATACTGTGTTTACAATGACACTGTACCAGCTTTGGGGAGCTCCAAAGGCCCCCAAATAGAGCATAACTCATCATCCTTGCTGCAAACTCCGCTTTTAGTTTGTAATACCAAAACTAGAATTCTGGACATAAACTTATATTGTTAAATATTACAATAAAATAGAGTTTAAGCCTACCTTAATATATGAGTATTTAAGTTTGTGTTAAAAAATTAAAACAAATATCCACATACATACACATATATATCCTTCTTTACATGTCCTGCCTCAAAATTCAAACTCCATTAGGGAGAACAACTTTTATTTCACCTGCACCATTCTCCCATGTATGTTTGGGTTTATGGTTCATTTTGCCCGAGTTCTTAGTCAATCAATCATTACCATCACATATTAGGATCTGATAATAATTGTTACATTATGTCTCTATACACTTTGGGTTCAGTAAAACATCTCTCATTTTTCAATCTTTTCTTTACCAAACATATTTTCTTTGTTTTAAAGAGACTTGTAGGTAGGAGGTGTGGTGGACTTAAATATGCACATGCACCAGAAGTCACAAAATATGTTACTTGGAAGAAAATCTTGAAGAACTACTTAAAGACATTTTTTAGTCCACTTTTCTATCTTTTTCCTTTCCTTCTCCCCATCTCTCTTCCTCCCCATTCCTCCTTTCTTCTATCATTTCTTCATTAAACTAGACATCGTACCCCATGCTACAGATATAAAATTGGAGGAACATCACTCTTAAACTAAAGAATATATAGTCTTGGGATGAGCTAGTATAAAAACAATTATGAGAAAACGTAATAACTATTGCAGTTTGGGAATGGCAGAATGTGGAAACTATCCCACAGAAGAGAAGAGGAGTCTTCTCTGTCCACAGGAGTCAGGAAAGCCTTTGTAGATACGCTCGTCTCTGATGTGAGAACTAAAGGATGTGTAAGTGTCAGCCAGGCGGTTGAGAAGTAGCCCATTGCAGGTACAGGAAAGAGCTTTTGCAAAGGTACAACTGTGCAAGTCAGCCTGGCCTGTTCGAGGATGAGAACTAAAGGATGTGTAAGTGTCAGCCAGGCGGTCGAGAAGTAGCCCATTTCAGGTACAGGAAAGAGCTTTTGCAAAGGTACAACTGTGCAAGTCAGCCTGGCCTGTTCGAGGAAATATAAAAAGTTCAGTTGAGCTAGAGTCTAAAGTGCTGGGGTGAATTTGGAAGATTTAGCCAGATTTTTAGGGAGCTGTTCGTGCAGGGCTTTGTGTGCCGTGTGGGGACGTTAGACACAATCAGCTGGTGCAATGTGCACGGTAAAGCAGAAGAAGGACGAGGCTGGTAGACCAAAGAGAACAGCGTTCGTTGCACTTGTTTTTTCTAGGTGTGGGCTGAGGGCCTGCACTCAAGTAGGAGCAGTGAGGAAGGGAAGGGGTAGCTGAATCGGATGAGTGGACGTGCGTGTTGGAAAGTGCAGTGCTGACAGCCCTCTCTGTGAATTACATTGGTCTAAAGAGAAACCTCCTCCCCGCCAAGGGCATCCTCTTCTCAGAGCAACATAGACAGTGACATGGTTGCTCACCTCAGGATGAGTCTAAAGGACCTTTCCAGCTTCCGAGCTCCCTGTGGAGTCAGCTCAGGCCTTTGTTGAGGCTGCAGCACTGCCCGACTTTTCCCCCTGCCCAATCTTGCTTCCTTCCTTCCCATCCACCTGTGTGTGTACCATGAGGTCATTTCCCTGTAACCTCCCTGCACACAAATCTCCCTCACAAAGTGTGTTTTCTGAGAACCAATCTGTGACAATGTGGGATACAGAAGTAATAGATTTGAAAACTGATTTAACGTGAGATCTAACAGAAAATAAGAACCTGGAATGGTTGTTCTGATCACTAAGATGGAGATACAGTGTGTGGTCCGAGTGGGTGCCTTTGGGGATGGGGATAGAATAAATTCAGTAATAAATTGTTTGAGGTTGAATTGCCTGTGAAACATGCTGCTGGAAGTGTTCAGTAGATATATGAATTTTCCAGGCAGGAACTTAAGAAGTTGTCATGACTATGGATAGGAAGGTTAAGGAAAAATATTCATACTGAGAAAAAGGGAGGGCAGAAGGAAAAATCCTAGGGAAATCTAGTAGAAACATCCAGGACAAAATTAAATGGAATTGTTAATAGCTTATGAGAGAAAAAATATTAAACAGTAAAACTATTGAAGTGTGCCTAGGAACAGGGGACAAAACTCTAGAGAAAACTGTTTTTCAAAAGGAAATCAGATGAGATAGAGCCCATAAAGGAGAGTGAAAAAAAAATGTGACATCCTTTTCAGATAATAAGAGGTAGAAAATGAAACAAGTTTTTATTTCTGAACAGTCACCAAGTCCTGTGGATTCTTTTACTAAAATAATTGAGGCTTATGGGGCAAAAAAAGATAAAGCACACGAGGAAGTCTTTGACTTGATTCTCAGGAAAACTTCCACATCATGCTCTGGCAGTCCTAGATTAAGTATTTTTGTGCCTGAACCTTACTGGCTCCAAGGAGGGTCTCCACTGCAGGAGAACGGGAGGATTGTTCCAGTGTCTGGGAAGAAAGGAGCATCTCCAAGCTCCTAGCTTTGGCCCCGCATTGGGGAGAAATAATTATTTTGAAGTTTAATACATCCAGATAATATTGCAAGTCTAGTGGTAAAGGGCCACAGAAAACGTTTGCATTGTGTAATGATAAAATAATAAATAAATAAACTCACAGTAATCTCAGCAGAGATCAAGGTGTGGGGCAGTAGATGAAAAATTACTTTTATAGACCACAGTCTCTCATACTTGAACTTCACCTTGGAGTTACATTTACTTAGAGTGACGTTTTAGAAAACAAGATAGTTTGTTCTTACTATAAAGGCAACCAAGTATAAAGCTGGTGGAGTTGAGCTCAGAGGAAATGGAACTGAGAAAGGGCAGACAGGATAAAGGGACTGTCTGTAGGAACAGAATGGAGGGGGGTGTTGCAAGGTGGGTGGAGACAGCAGCAGAAGAACCACTAAAAGCCACATCCTATTTGAGCTCCTAAGAAATGCTTTTGTTGAAAATCATGAGCCATTGTCAAATGTTGAGGTTTGTTCTTTTGGAAGGTCACTGTTGGGCTAACCCAGTAGAGTAGACAAAGAGAACAGGCAGGAGAGATAGATTCGGTGTAGCCTGTGCTTCCAGGGTCATCATACAGCCTGGGCACATTGGCCCAAAGTGGCCTTTAGCTCAAACTGAGGCTCGCACTGTATGGGGCTACTCAGAGCTCTAAGTATCACACACCCCACATCCAGGAAGGCTTCTGTCACCCACACGCCTGTCTTTCTGTGTAGAGAGCAGGTGGCCAAGAAGCACTGTGTGACTCACTGCTGGCACAGAAATAAAGAGCTGTCTGGTTGGGGGTGGCGACCTTCAGGGACAGAGAGAATTTAGGCTGCTCCTTTCGAGAGACACTGTACCCATTGGAGACCTCTCCTTCGTAAATGTCATTGACATCAAGGGAGTAGTAGATCAGCCGTAGCCCCAGTCCTGGGTCTTGTCGGTACCAGTACATCCTGTTGTGACCCATAGTCTGAGAACATTCCAGTATATTACTCTTTCCCGTCTTTGTGATTATATTCCTTGGGATCTGGATAATACCAGCATCCATGGGCCCTGTGGGGAAATAAGACAGAAACTAGAGACAGAGCCTAGGAAGGGTCCTCTTGCTGGAGCCTCAAAGGCTTGAGCCAGGACCTGAAAGTTTAAGGTAGGAATTTCCCCATCTATTCCCCAAACTCACCTGATGCCAGGAGACAAAAGGCCACACAGCAGAGGAACATGGAGCTCATGGCAGGGTGAGGCAGGACGGAGGTGCTACAGTTCTGAGTACTGGGAGAAGCAGGGCATGGAAATAGGAAACTGGAAGGATCCATCAGCGACGTACTTTCCTTCCCAAATTCCGGGACTTCAGAGAAAGACGCAGCCACGCCCCTTCCCTGCAAGACCCAACCTTCTCTGCTCCTTTATGACGCCGGCAGGGGGCGCTCTGCTTACCGGTCGTATATCCTGTCAGCAGGAGCTCAAACTTCTTCCCCTTCTTTCCCTGGTTCTTCACTGACAACTGCCAGAGTTTTCTTTTTTCTTTTTATTTATTTATTTATTTATTTATTTATTTATTTATTTATTTATTTTCCTTTTTGTCTTTTTTTCGTGGCCGGCAACGGATCACAACCCTCAGTGTCGCGCCCGTACCGTGTGTGGGATCCGAACCCTCGGCGGGAGAGCCACTGCGCTTCCCAAGCGGCGCACTATCGCAGTGCGCCACCGGCCCGCGGGCCGGCCCCCTGCCAGA